>NC_142543.1:5420833-5586250 GCF_056151865.1 Erythranthe guttata | reverse complement strand
TCGTGAACACATAATTCAATTCTAACTCGCCCCCCAAACCTCAGACTATTATACCCCTCAGAAAAGTGCGCTCAAACTTAATCGAAAAGGATTCGAAAGGCTATCCACACAAGTTGCAAAAACGCAGTCGGAAGGTACATCTATAATTAGCCGGTTATCCATAATTTTAATTTTAAAACAACTAGTCCATCTACTGATTCATTAATTGCTTTGCTTCAATAGAATCCGAAAATGCAACTTACACTCGATCCTATATGAAATGCTTGCGACAAACATAACACAATTACGGGAATCGAAATACAAAAACGAAACTAAATTATACGATATGCATGCAAAAGACCAAATCAAAATAAGATAAATAAAATCAAATCAAATCAAAGTCTAGCGAAGATACATCGTAAACGAAATATCAATCCAACGACTTAACCAAAACAAACAAACTAAAAAATAAAGGGATAGAAAACACAACGTCCCCTAGTTGTCTTGATCGTCCTCGTTGGTTCCTCCCTCCTCTTCTTGTCGTCCCCGCTCGTGCTCCTCCCAGGCCTGTGCCACCAGTGTAGTGGCTGCCGCTTGTGCTGGTTCGTCAGCGGTGGAGGTTGATGCTCCGTCATATCGAGGCTGTGGTGGGAACGGCCGTGGCTCGACAATGTCATCGGTCCTGCACTGAAGCGCTCCAGCCATGGCCTTCATCATTTTCTTGAACCATCCCACATTTTCCTCCATAACATCCATCCATTTGCCGACATACTCTGGGAGCTGTGGTTCTGCTTCTTGTCTGCCTCTTCTGCCCCTTTGTTCTGGTCGAGTTGCATGAATATCTGAGGGACCTGCATCTGGTAAGTCTGTGTCTCCCTCGCCTAGGGGTCCACTCACTTGCTGGAGCTTGTGGTAAGGGAAGATAGGCTGTGGTGTCCTTCTTTGCGAACAAATATCGAATAGCTGCGTGGTCGGTGTAAATGATCACCTGAGAGCCCAAAATATACTGTCTGAACTTGTCAACGGCATAGACAACTGCAAGCATTTCTTTTTCGGTCGTTGAATATTTCTTCTGTGCCTGGTCAAGTGTACGACTGAAATAGTAGATGGCCTTGAAGATTTTGTCCCTCATTTGTCCCAATACTGCACCTACAGCATAGTCGCTCGCATCACACATGATCTCGAATGGTTCCTCCCAATTGGGAGTAATCATAATCGGTGACTGGGTTGGCTTCTCCTTGAGGAACGTGAAAGCCTGCAAACAAGCAGAATCAAAATCAAAGACGGCTTCCTTCTCAAGCAAATGACATAATGGTTTTACTATTTTCGAAAAATCTTTAATGGATCTACGGTAAAACCCAGCATGCCCTAAAAAACTTCTAACACCCTTGACATCTTTTGGTGGAGGCAATTTTTCAATCGTTTCGATTTTTGCCCTGTCCACCTCAAGACCCTTTTTTGAGACCTTGTGACCTAGAACAATACCTTCACGAACCATAAAATGACATTTTTCCCAATTCAAAACAAGGTTCATTTATGTACATCTTTTTAAAACAAGTTCCAGATTGTGCACACAATGATCGAAAGACGATCCAAACACAGAAAAATCATCCATAAACACCTCAAGAAATTCTTCTACCATATCATGAAAAATAGACATCATACATCGTTGAAAGGTAGCAGGCGCATTACACAAACCGAAAGGCATTCTACGAAATGCAAAAGTACCGTAGGGGCAAGTAGAAGTAGTTTTCTCTTGGTCTACCGGGGCGATTGAAATTTGATTGTACCCCGAATAACCATCAAGAAAACAGTAATACTCGAAACCACCTAGTATGTCTAGCATTTGATAGATAAAGGGAAGGGGGAAATGGTCTTTCCTAGTGGCTGCATTCAATAATCGGTAATTGAAGCATACACGCCACCCAATGACTGTTCTAGACGGAATAAGTTCATTTTTATCATTCACAATAACCGTCATCCCACCCCTCTTTGGCACAACCTGCACCGGACTGACCCACGGACTGTCAGAAATTGCATAAATCATACCAGCGCCTAACAGTTTTAAGACTTCTTTTTTTACTACCTCTTTCATTGATGGGTTTAACCGCCTCTGAGGTTGGACTCTCGGTTTATAGACGTCTTCCATTAGAATTTTATGTTGAACAATAGACGGGCTAATTCCCTTAATATCCTCAATAGATCAACCTATAGCCGACCTATATTCTCTAAGGACCTCCAACAGTGTGTTTGTTTCGGCCTCGCTCAGACTAGAAGAAATAATCACCAGATAAGTCTTGTCTGCTCCAAGAAAAGCATAACAAAGATAATCCGGTAACTGTTTCAATTTCAGTACGGGGGCCGTTTTCACACTAACTGGTATCTCGAGGACGATTCCTACCTCGTATATACCTAAAATCTCAGCACATTCAAGAAACAACACACGGTCAAGCACATCATTTTCAATAGGCGTTTCAGGGGAGGCAGAATGCAAATCAATAGAATTAACAATGCAGTGCTCAACAGATCTACCTATGTATAATCAACAACGATCTACAAATCCGTTATCTAAAATCACATTCCTATTCGTTAACCCAGACGCTAATGTACTCTAACCCCCGTCTCAAGTGTAGTGAGAGTCTACCCACAGGTCCGGCGTCTCCGTTCAGAACCTGCTATTAAGAGAGCATTTAGGTCAAGTCCTTAAGGGCTACCCGAAGTGCATCACGTCTCCGTTTCCACACCCCGAGCTAAGTTTTCCTAACTTCAAACAAGAAATCCTCTCTCGAGTTCATTCCTATTTAATATCAATCCGAGAGCTGATCAAACAATCAGAATCATTTAATACAAGAAAACATAAACGAAATCAAAACACGACAAATAGATAACAGAAATGACGATCGAAATCAATATATACAAGGCTTCATTACCCTAGAAGAAAATGTTCTTAGTTCATAACAAACATAGAGTCAAAAGAATGTACAAAGGAAATGAAGAACAGAACGTAAAGAAATTGCGTAAGAAAAACCCAAGTCGAAACCCCCGTTGATGATTCCCGCGAAGAACTGTCGAAAACCGTAAAAAGTCGAAGAAGAAGGAAGAATGAGGGCTTGCTTCTATTTATAGTAAATTGCAAAGCTTCCTCAAGAAGCTTTGCTTTTGAAAATATCTGCCCTCGAAAATCGTGCCAGATCGCGATCCAATAAAGTCAGATCGCGATCTGGCTTCTCGTAAAAACGTGAACCGCCATCCCAGATCGCGATCCAGGAAGTGCGGATCGCGATCTGCCCCAAAATCTCGATGCTACTGGAATTTGTCACCAGATCGCGATCCGACTTTCCTGGATCGCGATCTGGGTCTGAAATTGCTTGCTACTGGAATTTGCATCCAGATCGCGATCCGAAGTTCCTGGATCACGATCTGGGTCTTAATGACCACTTTCTCGGCTTGAATAATCGGTTTCACTTCCAAATGGCTTCGACTTGGGAAAAATAGCTAACAAAACCTAAAAAAGGAAATAAAACAAGAAACGCGATAATATATACAAATAAAGCCGAAACTCGAACGGCCGAAGACCAAAATTCGAAGATTTGATAAGCAAAAATTGTGCAAAACGAACACTTATCATCATTCAAGCTATGCATCAAAGTCAACCACGAGGATCTTCTGAAGATATAAAGTGGATGTTGTTCGTCAATCAATTTATAGGATATGACTCATACGAGCATAACTCGTCAATCGGATTGATATTTTCTTTTTCACAATATAACAACCTTTTGAAAAACTATTCCAATGCAAATTTATAGTGCATATTAAACATATATGTTGAGTTAATTTGAATATTTTTATTGGTGTATAATATATTTAAATATGGTAACGAGAATTGATTTTCTTTTTTTAGATTTCGACATAAGTTTTGCAACGGATTCAATGAGGGATATATCTCTCTCTACGCTGAATGTTGGCCTCAATTAGTTACGGATTTAGCAATGGAATTAGTGACATATGTATTTAGTATAGCTACAGAAATTTAGCGACGGAACCTAATTGCTTTCTAAAAGTCAAAAAAACTTCAATTTGTTGACCATGGTTAGTGACGCCATCATTTTCATCAGCGACGGATAGTTCCGTTGCAACCATTAGCAACGAAAATAATGCAGTTGTAACTCAAATTTAGCGACGCGGCTTTTTTCTACAGACGTGGCGAGGGAACATTTCCGTCGCTACATTACAATTAGTAACGGTTTAATGGTATTTAGCGACGGATTCGTCCGTAGCTAAATGGCGATTTTCTAGTAACCAATAAATTGTTATAGAGAGAAAAAAAAACAATTATAGCATTAGTTCTAAAAACGCTATGTTTATATGCTATGAAAAACCACTTTTGTTGTAGCTATGTCGATTTTGGAAAAATTCATATGAATAAAAAACCGGTTCGGCGGGTTGAACAATTCCAATAATATATTCTTCATATTTAATAATTTATTAATGTGATAATATTTTAGACATTTGGTGATGCAATTTTCATCTTCAAATTATTTCAAGTCACCACCTAATATTAAAAGGAAAAAAACATAAAATAATTATATATAAAATATCATAGACACCCTTAAAAAAATACATTTTGTGAAATTAAATTTTTCAGTCCACCACCACCACATTATTCATTCCTCCAGCTTAGATGACCCGCTTCTTTAATGAGAAAAGATTATGTTATTGTGTCACCATCATATCTTTTAACTTTTTGTACATAAAATCTTCGTTGAGATTAATATTATAAAAAAAATAAAAAAAAACAAAAAAACAACAAAAAAAAAAACCCTTAAACAATTACACTCTTTCGACATCTTATGAAACATGTCATCAAAGTTAGTCCAACCAGTCCTAGGATTTCCCCAATAATTAGACAAAGGAAAAAAAATTGAACTTACCCAAAAATGATAAACAAAATTGATAGAAAACGAATCAAAACCAACCTCCCTACAATTGTGTGTGTGGGGCGCACCTAATTGTGTGCACGTATCAGCTAAGGGGCTGAACGAGCCGAGTCGAGCTCGGCTATTTTAACAGGCTTGAGCTCAAGTTCGAGCCAGCCAAAGCTCATTTTGACTTCTTATTAAGTTTGATGAATGCAGTATTTTGATCTACATAAACACCTTTGCCAACGTATTTTTACATGCTCTTCTTTCTGTTATTAAAGTAAGTTGTTAACGCAAAAATAAGAGCTCATAAAAATATAATAATTCAATAACTTTACCCTCAGCCAATTCACGTGCAAATCACGGGCAATCAAGTGCAAACCGCGTGCAAGTCTCGTTCATGTTACGTGATTATGTGTTAGACATGCAAATTCATACTTATTTTTCTGAACGAGCATTGTCAAGAATGAATACTGATTCAAAATAAAAAGAAATATGATATTGTTTAATACTAATTCTTTAATGTTATGTATAGAGAAATAAACTGAAATATATAGTATGATAAACGTTCTTGAGCCGGATCGGCACGTTCCGATTGTGCCTCTTGTCATTAAAGAGAAATAAACTGAAATATATAGAATGACTCACTATTATAACTATTTCTTTTTTGGCTAACCCATATCCGAGCCATGCAAGCCCGGTCAGGGTTAGGCAGCATATTAATTGGATGGGCACAAATTCATTGTTGCGGGTCTTAAATGCTTCAATCTGTCAATATATAATTATCAAAAAATAAAAATATGTCAATATATATAAATAAAACAAGAAACTAAAAAAAAATTAATATTTATAATAAACAAAACATAATATTTTCTGAAATTTAAATGCATACCACATTCTTAATTGGTGCCCCAAATACAATCAGCGAGAAAAAAGTTGCCACCCACCCCCACAATCTTAATTTGGAATATAATTTTATTTTGCAGTGTTAAGTACGTGACAATAATTGTCACAAATACAATAACAATGCCTAGGCCCAAAAATTTCCCAACTTTCATCTACAAAAAGTAAATATTTCAGATCATTAATAGTTACAATTAAGTGTATTTTCAAGAAAAAATAAATAAATAAAAAATACTTACTCTAATTGTTTTAGATGCGTAATAGAGGTACATCAATATATAGATGCACTCTATAATACAGCCGACTATATTAATGTAAATAATAGGCTTTGTTGAGCCTAATAAACCGTAATACATCCATAACATGGATAAGAAAAATGCAACAATGTAGGGCATGAATGTATGCCCTACCGTTGATTTTTCCTTATATATTTTTCTAAATGTAAATCTGCAAAACAAAACACACATAACGAAAATTAAATATATTTTAACACAATATAAAAGTTAAATACACTTTCATTGGAGCGAGGTAGACCATCAGTGACATAAAACTTCCTAGATATCCAAATACCTGTAAAATGGAAGATTCGATTAGTAGAGTATAATGAATTAAATAAAGAAAATGTACTATATTTAAATACCTACCACGGCTTTTATCGGTGCCGCGAATACCACAAATGAGAAAATAGTGGCAACCCATCCGACTATCGAACTTCTAAACTGGCCGTGGGTTGTGAAATATGTGACAATAATTGTCACAGATATCACAATCACCCCAAGGCCAATTATCTTCACAATTTTTATCTACAAAATACAACGAACATAGATTAGTTTTTACAATGTTTTATGGTATTTATAAAAAAAAAAGACCAAAATTACGATATACTTACCCTAATATTATATGGTGCATAATAGTAGTATAGAGATATATAAACTATTTCGATTATACACCCGAAGAGATTTATGGATATTATTAGACCATTACGGTCTAATAATCCATAATAAACCCAAAGGGTAGAAGAGAAAAACGCAACCAGGTAGGGCATAAATGTATGCCCTCCGGATGATTTTTCTCTCCAAATTTTTCGGAATGTATATCTGCAAAAAAAATATATGTATATTAGCCTTTATCAATAAATATTAATTTTGTTAAAAGAAATACAAATCAGATATAAAACCTTACATAGGAACGAGATAATCGATAAATGACATTATGTTCCCTGTAAAAAAAAATGTAAATATTCATATTCAAAAAATAAATAAATACAAACAAAGATAATTAACAAAATTTTGTACCTAATATCCCGAAAATCAATATTTTCTTATTGTTGTAAATTGCCATCGAGAGAGTGTGTGTGTTAGTGAGAGAGTGAGTTGTAATTAATGGACAATTTGAGAGAGAGAGAGAGAGAGAGAGAGAGAGAGAGAGAGAGAGAGAGAGAGAGAGAGAGAGTTGTGATAAAAATGTTGGCAATTATATTAGTCGTTTATATAATCAATAATCATGTGACATCGTGTTACATATTTAGTAAATAACTAAATACCCGCATGGGTGTAGCTCAACTGGTTCCGGAGGTGGTAAGTTGGTGCAAGGTCCTAGGATCGAATCCTGGCAGCCGCAGTGTGGGAATTTCAACTCCAATGAGTTGGTTCCTTGTGGGCACCAGGTCCGGGTCCGCTACCTTAACGGGCCGTTGAGTTACCATGATTTACATTCTTCCATCAATCCTTGTCGGGCCAAGCGATGGGGGCCCTGGGGGCGAGGGATTTCGCTAATAATAATAATAATAATAATAATAATAATAATAATAATAATAATAATAATAATAATAATAATAATAATAATAATAATAATAATAATAATAATAATAATAATAATAATAATAATAATAATAATAATAATAATAATAATAATAATAATAATAATAATAATAATAATAATAATAATAATAATAATCCAAAATGAGACAAAATTAAACTTGCCCAAAAATTAGACAAAGGAAAATAAAAAATTGAACTTGCCCAAAAATGATAAACAAAATTGATAGAAAAAGAATCAAAGCCAACCTCCTACAATTGTGTGTGTGGGGCGCACCTAATTGTGTGCACGTTTCAGCTAGGGGGCTGAATTTAACAGGCTTGAGCTCAAGTTCGAGCCAGCCCAAGCTCATTTAACATTTTGGCTTCTTATTTATTTATTATTATATATATATATATATATATATATATATATATATATATATATATATACTATAGTAATCTACCCGTGCGATGCACGGTCAGTGTATTTTTAGAAAATATTATTCAATAATATTTTATATAAAAAATTGTGAAGAAATGATCAAAATTGTATTGAATCGCAAAATCTAGTAGACGGTAAATATTTTGCGTAATTAAAAAATGATAAGGTTTTTTTTCCGTGTGATAGGTTTGGCATTTGAACCAAAGAAGAATTTAGAATTGCCCTGAAACTACTCCTAATAACTTTATAGTATTAAGACATAATATGCATTAGGAAGAAAAATACTTTATGAACGTAGTATTAAGTGTAAATATTGAAGTTTCCGCATAAATTGTTCACATAAAATTTATTAATAGATAACTGTAGCAAAATGGATGACTCATTCCACTTCTTAAACATGGTATAGAATGGAATCGAGAGATATAGTGATGCAAACACATAGTATCTTGAGGGCCTGCAAATGATTATTATAAAAATTATTTGTTATTTATTTGAGGGTAACTCAACAACAACACTAGAAAATAATGAAAGTAATTTATATTATTTTGAACACCGATTCAGTGATTCCTATATAGAAAAAAAGAGTTATTTGAAAAATACAACTGAATAAGAAAAATGACTAATATTACTGTAATAATGTCACTCATTTTTCGTTTGCAGAAGTATGTTGGATGTCATGAGCATCATCCCTACCTGCAAATGGGTTGAGAAAAAGAAAAAAAATGAACAAAGAAAGAAAACAATAGATTAAATATTTAAAGGTAACAATAAACAAAGTCAACTAAATACTAAAAAAATACATTCGTAGCATATATTTGTATGTAGAATAATTAGAAAACAGTAAGAAATAAATAACAATTTAAATTAATTAAATAGCAGTAATAAAAGTTAATTGCTACCTTAAGTTTTGAAATATTTCTTTGCAAACATCGTTTGTGGTGGAATTTGTAGTATTCCCCTCATTATCACATATGAGTATCTTTAAACCCTTACGGCTTGTAACTCTTGAAACGGCAACATATAGTTGTCCATGTGAAAACACAAGTTTTTTTGGATATATACCAACATGTTGAAGAGATTGACCTAGACTTTTATTGATAGTCATAGCAAACGATAGAGAAATAGGGAAATGCCGTCGTTGGAAGTGAAAGGGAATTCTGCTGTCTGATGGCGTTAAAGTCAACCTTGGAATAAAGACTATATCACCCACATTTATTCCTGATATTATTTTGGCTTCCAACACAATTTTTTAGTCGTGTGATTTGGAGTTGTGTACCATTGCACAACCCCGACGATTGATCAATATTCCTTAGCAACATAACAGGTACACCAATCTTAAGTTTCAACTCATGGTTAGGAAGACCAGAAGATGTTATACAATTTAGAAATTCTGGTGTATGAATGTCATGTTGTGTGTCAATACTCCCATTTGCTGTGCATGGACTGTCAAAACTCAAATATGTCGTTGTCTCACCGGGCATTAAAGCTAACATGTAATTGTTTACCTCTTCCACAATCTCATTTGTAGGTGCTAATATAGCTCTTTGCTGTAAATAAGTAAAATCATTGATTTAACTTAGAAACAAAGGATATGTAGCTTCTACAATTGATTGAAGTAGGTTACCCGATTGTTTTATGAGTAGATCATCAGGGATTTCAATATTCACAACACCATCATTATGACCACCAATAGTACCATCACCTATGCTTAACACCCAACTTGAGAAAGTTTGCATTTCTTCCAAATTTTGATTGTCTGACTGTAATCTCATATTTTTTGTCAGTGTTAGTACATGGCAAAACTTCCATAAATATGAGGAATTGATGCTTGCAAACACAACCTGCTGTCTTGTTCCTTTCGGGATGACAGGTAGTATTTGTCTAAAATCTCCCCCAAGAACAACTGTTTTTCCGCCAAAAGGTTTGTTTTTGCTATCATGAATAGAATATTTCAAAATATCCCTAAGAGTTCTGTCTACAGCCTCAAAGGAATGCTTATGAGTCATAGGAGCCTCATCCCAAATTATAAGTTTTGCTTTGATTATTAACTGAGCTAGTGGAGTCCCAAATGCAATATTGCATGTAGATTCTTCATGAACATTTATAGGGATTACAAACCTTGAGTGTGCTGTTCGTCCACCTAGAATGAGTAGAGCCGCTATTCCGCTCGAAGCAACTGTGAGTACTATTTCACCCCTTGACCTTAAAGCTGCATAGAGTGTTTTCCAAATAAACGTCTTACATGTACCACCATATCCATACAGAAAAAATAATCCTTCACGTTTTTCTGTCACATGAAGCATTATTTTTTCATATATACTCTTTTGTTCATCGGTAAGACTGGACAATAGTTTGGAATATTCCATAGCTAATTCATGTCTATCATAGTTGAGTTCATCATATATAAGTCTATTTTGAACTTGTGTTACCAAAGACATGTCCGGTTGAGGCATTGTCGGAAAGTTAGCTAGACTCCTATTATTACTGCGCAAAATATTCTCAATCTCTGCAAGAGCGAAGTTTTTCAACTGATCTTCACTAAGATGCAAATCTGTGAAGAAAAAAAAGAATAAATTAATAATATTTGCAAAAAAACTCAATATAATGTGCATTTAAGAGAATTATTGTTAAAATGTAAAACATAATAAAATGCAGATGTAGTGCCTGGAAATGGTAGTAGTGTTCTATGCTTATTTAGGATATCATCACTCAAGTGGTGCCATCTACTGTTCCATACAAACTCCGGTCATGAAATCTGATTTGAAAGCAAAAGAATTGTGAAAAAGTTTTCTCATAAAGTGGGCACTTCCCCAATCGCTCGCTTCTTAAATTCCATTTACGTATTCTTTGTCATCGTCCAACAAACCGATTGCATAGCATGCATCTTTAAATTTAGGGTAGATGGCATTGTTGATTGTTCTTAACTGTTCATAAGAAGTTGGTCCCTTTGCAATATTAAGGAGAATTCTCAAATAATATAATTCTCCACTTCCGGGAGGTACAAAATGAATTCTTCCCACAGAGAATTCTCGTTTCCTCGGACGCCACTCATGTAGCGGTTGTTTCCATACAAATTGCATAGGAAATTGTGCATAGGTAAGATCTCTTGCTTCGGGAAAAATCTTATTTGCTTCCATCCATGCCAAAATTTTAATTTTTGTATATTGGGTCTGTCTAGAATCGATTCCATTGGCTCATCATCACCAAATATTACGACTTGTTCGTCCGGCAGGTGGAGAGGCAAACGTTCGACTGACAATTCCCTGTAGTGAATATCAAATGCAAATAGTCTCCAAGCTGCCTCACACGGTGATAAATATCTGCAATCATAGTACCTCTTATCACATCTTGGCAATTGGATTCAAGATCATCTGTTGAGCTTTCATAAAAACTTGCAGTAACACGATCATTGCTTTTATTGACATACTTGAACAGGTACTTAATCGACCTTGATTGATTACACCACTCCACATTTATACGTGCCTTGTACTTTTTCATCAAATATGGATTATGAGGAACTACAAACCAATTATCAACAAAATTATTTCCCTTTTTAACAACTCTTCCATTGTCTCTCCTTTTGTATAAGGGATATCCATCTTCGTCTTGAGATGTACGGTCGTTAAATTTTTTAGGGAAATATTTGGTGCACTTTCCATCTTGCATGCAGGAGGAATGGGGATTAAATATGCCACATGGACCATGTATCATAAGAGACGTAACAACACTGTAAAGGATGGGATCTTCCTCTTCTGCTGGTATTTCAGCATAAATTATTTTGTCTAAATCTTCCAGATTCGAGTATTTACAATTAAAGTGCAACAAAATAAGTATATGAGCATGTGGTAAACCTCGCTTTTGAAATTCAATAGTGTATATCACTGCAAAAAATGTAAGTATACAAAAAAATATCAGTATTATGCATATATATTCAAAACAATTTATTGGAATTATAACAAATTTCAAAGAAATTATTTATGTAGAATAAGAGTTTTATTGTGTACCTGATTTGACTTTTCCGAAAACGTGTCCTTGCTTAATCTCTTTTATCAGCTGATTGAGTTTCATCTTGAAAACCCGACAAACCAAGTCAGGTATATCCTCACATTTCAAACCTTTTCTTTTCAATGCTCTGGTTATTTCAATCCAGTTTTGGTTGCATGTGAATGTGATGAATAAGTCCGGATAACTCGCCCATCGACATATTGCCATCGTGTCTTGGTAATTTTGAATCATGTATCGAGCTCCATTTGTAAACGAAGTTGGCACTATAATACGTTTTCCGGTTAGCGACGGATCAACGTCCCCCCTAGAATTGATTCACACAATCATTTATACATCTCAGCCCTTAACTCTTTTTGATGAGTCCGAATATATGTTAAGCGTGCTGATTCAATCATACTAAAAATATCAACCAAAAACTGCTGGAACAACCTTTGTGAGTATAATATGACAGCATTTTCCCTGGTCATGTCTTAAATTCTGTATGACATAAACTCTCGCATTGAAACCTTTTGCCTTCTCTTACTAAATACTTTGTTGCTATCTCTGAGGGGAATATCTTCTATGTATCCATCTTCTCCTCGTGGAAACAACAAAGGATATTGAAGCGGTAGATAAGCAGGACTTAAGAGGGATATACGTGTAATAATCCCGATTGTATCTCTACAATGATATCCCTCTCACCATCAGCAGAATCGAAATCCCCAACAATAAGTACAGCTACTTCAGATATGCATGCTAGATTATATCTTCTTCCATCACGATCTCTTTTTCCAATAAGTCGTAATCTCACGTTATGGATATCAGTGTTTTCAAATCTATCTCTTGCCATTCTGTATGCTTGTGCGTATGGGTTGTTTTGATCAAGCATGTCTTTTATATCACTAACAATAGAGTTTCGCACTACACTACTTCCTGATTCCACCCTGTGATAAACATACGAACAATGCACATTAATATATTTCAAAAAAGTTAAACAATAATATTCTTAAATTGAATATTCCGAATTAGTATTTGTGTACCTTACAACTTACATTCTATTTGTCACTTCATTTTGTGTATCGTATATATACAATTGAGAAAATTTTGGTGTTGAACCTTGCATTGGAACCAAGCTTCCGATTCGATGATAGTTCTCGCCGCACATAATAAATGTAGGCGGTGCATTTCCATTGTTTAAAGAATTATCAATTCGTCCCCCCAAAGATGTAAAAGAGCACATCATGTTGAATGATCGAATATTGTCAAGAAAATATTTATTTCTTGCATCGCGATTGAAGAAAAGCTCTCTAAGAACTTGAGGAGGATCTGTTAGAAGAGGGAGTTCAACATTTCCTTGAATATAGCACAATGAGAACGTTGGTCTTGATGAATTGACAATGTGCTTCTGCACTCTTTCATCGTACCACATGAATGCGCCACAATACTCGCATTCATAATCACGATCACCGATGTCCCAGTATTCCGCATTTTCTATTAATTATAATAAGATAATATTTAAGCATTACATATCCGAAAAAATGCCCATGTATGTTTATATGAAATACGCTGTGGTATTAGGAATGTAGATAAGATACCATTATTTGATATTGCTATAGTTTCTTCTAGTCCCTCACCATCCACATCTTCCGAAATTGTAACTATATTGTTTTGTTCATAGATGTATTATTGTAATAAAGAAATTATGATATTTTAATAAAAGTATACAGTTTAATTCAGCATGAGTGATGAGCTTGTATACCTGGTTGAAGATTCTCATAAACCTGGAAACACAGAATCTATAAAGATGAAACTCGTTAATAAATTTATTTTTATTGAATTTTGTACTACATATTGTAACATAACAGTAGAAAGCATAAATAATAAGGAGTGCATGAGTAGTATCAAAACTCACCTAAAATATCACACTGACGATTAGTACTACATTGAGAAAGCATAACACCAGTATCGGTTGTTGATTGTCTCTTTGATGACGGAGGTTGTTCAGTGTTTTCCGAATCGCTTGTTGATGTAAATAACCTTTTTTTATACTATTTTTTCGAAGACATTGATCGGTTCTCTAATACAGGTTCCTGAAGAAAGGAAAGAGCTTATATCCAGTCTAAAGAGGACCCTGGAAAGATACCAATTGGTCAATGAGGAAGTATAAAACGATAACAATTTTAGAAAATAACAAATAACTTAACAGCAACAAATATATTGAAATGGTCGAGATAAAAGTATATAAATTTAAGCGACAACTAATAAAAGACGGAGATGATATAAAGGCTCAGGTTTCTGGCCGAATGAAAAAAAAAAGCTACAATGAGATCTATCCTCTCTGAGAAAACTGAAGTCGTGTTGTACCAGAGTTATTTTTATTTGGCTAAAGCTTTATGTTTAATAATCTGATATATATCAGTAATTAAGAAGATATGGTGGCGTGATATTGGGAGAGTCCAAGAAGATATGGTGGCGTAATATTGGGAGAGTCCAAGAAAATATGGTGGCGTGATATTGGGAGAGTCCCGTTGGTATTACAATAGTTCTGTTAACATTCATTCATCAACTACGGAGTCTCGTTAGTGTTGTTTTTATATAGATTCCTTCTTTATTATGTACATATACATATATAATATATAATATAATATATATACTATTCTTTTTTGTTGAGAAAATCCACTATTCAATTATATATATATATATATATATATATATATATATATATATATATATATATATATATATATATATATATATATATATATATAGAACATGTATTTAATATGAATATATTTTTTATATAGGAAAATACAAAATTTAACTTTTATATAAAAATCAATTTAATTATGGAATCAAAGATCAAGTTTGTATAAAAAACAAAATTTATGGTACTTAAAATAATAAACTTTAAACATAGGCTTTACTCGGAAACTAATTATATTAATAATATGAATAATACTGAAATTATAAAAAACACTAAAATGTCATGAGAAATCTAGAAACAAAATAAAAGGAAATAAAAAAAAAAGAAAAAAAAAACTGTAAAATGTCATAAGGAATGAAAAACGAATCCAGCCGTAGTTTAGGATGACTTTTCATTCCTTTTCAATCTTGATTTTCTTCAAAACCTTTGTGCTCGACATTTGTGTAGCTCCGTCATCGCACAAATTGCAGTCTTGAACATCCTTTGCTGCTTTTTTCTTTAATGATTTGCTTGAAGGAGTTACTTCTTCACAGTTGATGATAAAATCCTGTTAAATTTTTCGTAAGTAGCGTTAACAATGTACTCCAATATGCTTAAATGAACCATATATAATGAATGATAAGTTTACGACAATTACCTTTAGATTATCATCTTGTTGAGGAGCATTATTTCCCACTGAGTTGTTATCTTCGTCATCTAAATGTTGGTTTTACCCAAATATTATTGTTTTTATCGATGTGAAATGGTTTATTATATTATATATTTAAAAATTTATACCATGAGAGAATGTAGAGTCCTGAATTGTTGTATGAGATCATCATCATCTGACATCGTCTTCACTGTGTAAACCGACCATTTTTTTGCAACGTTTAAGGAACTAATGTACACTTTAAACAAAAAAGTCTTGTCAATCAGTGCATCAAACTCCCTAGGAAATAGCCCAATCAATTTTTCCTTTAAAAAAAATCGTAGTTAGATATATGACACGTAGTATAGCATAATCAATGAAATATGTGAAAGATTATACCAATTTGCAAAAAATATTACCTTACGCAAACCGGTTATAATATCGGATGCACTTCGACCTAATAACTGTGCAATAACGCGGTCAAACATGACAAATGAAGCACATCCAGTGTCATCTATCACTTTGACTTGAACTCGGAACCTAGTTGTAAGTGAGTTATTAGTATAAATAAGATATACTTGATTGTTAAATGAAATGTTACGGTGAACTGTAACTTTATTACCTAGGCACAGGCATAACCATGGTGTCACAATTTGAGCAGTAAAATGTTGTACCAGAAGTCTCCACTTTCTTAAACATTTAACGCACCATTCATACCACCATTTATCTCGGGACTCAATTTCTATGACCTTTGCAAGTAATGCACCATTGGCTACCTATAATTGATTACATGGAATTAGTTAGATGTAATGAATAACAAAGTGTGAAACAATGTTACAATACTTACAGTTGTGGATTCAACCACATCAGCAATTGTCATTCTGTTGGTTTGTAGTAGATCAACAGAAATAGAGATTGAACGTTGACTTGAAATATGGCTGACAGATTGAGTAAATGACTTATCTCTCATTGCTAACCTGTATATATGTAGATTTATTTATTAACAACACGCTTATTCATAAAATATAAAATATATTTTAAAATATGACTTACTTTTCTTTGTAATCCTCACATTCTTTCGACTTTGGGTTTATCGTCATTGTAGTTCCATAATACGAATTTGTAATATTATTTTTGCATGTGATGAAATTAAAAACAAATCAACTTAAGTAAGAAGATATGTTTAAGTGAACTGTCTTCAACCATGGACATTAAATATTGATTTTTTTCTCAAATAGATAATGCATACCATTGTAAGTCTTGATCCTGCAATACTGTAAGATAATGATCACAGGCTCCCCTTGATTATGATTAGCAAAAAATACATCTATGTCTTCTGAAAATGTGTCCCATAAAGTACAATTTAGTTTGATGCCCCTGTAATTTAAAATGAGATAAATTTATGTGGTAAGATAAGAATATGATTCAACTTTGACTATGGAAAAAAGTAAAACAATATACATAAATATAGTAATCAAAATAGAATTAGCAGGGGAAATACTCTAAATCTTGAAGAATAAGATCCATTAGCTTGTGAGTCTTTCCATCCTTTGGTATTTCCTTGGTATCAGACCGTTGAATAAGATGACCAATCACATCTGGAATGTTAGACCAACATAATAAATTTGCGGAATCTAATATAGACCAAAAAAATTGCGGGAACTATTAATAGAACTAACCATAAGATATTTTTCATCACCAGACGTAATGATATCATGAAAAGACATGAACTGATAATCGATAGTTGGAATTTTTTCATCAACAAAATCAGTGACAGTAGTATTCCCCATAAAGCTCAATTTGTAATTATGGTGAGTTGCACGAAATTTTGGACCGGTTTGTGCCACCAACAAATTTTCAAATATATAACACATCCCTGCTATGCATCTTGATAAACTTGTGTATATGAGCCTGTCTAATTATAGCATGTATTCTGACGCCCTATAGAGAAAATACAGAGAAATAGAGAGAAGATGTCAAAGTATGAAATCTGAAAACAGATCGTATTAGATTATTACTGAGAAGATGTCAAAATTAACCTTCTGATCCATGAGAACCATCTCAATGCTTTTATTAGGCACGATCCATAGATGCAAGACACGAACTTTTATCTGCCAATCTATCCTACCACATTTGATTTGGCTGAGATAAGTGAATTCTGGAGCCATCCTATAAGATAATCATGAATTAAACTTCCACGGGCAAAAAAAAAAGTCAACAGAACAACCGTAAATGATATTCAGTAATAAATTAAATTGAGGGCGTATATAAACATTATAAATTAAATTGAGGGCGTATATAAACATTGTTTACAGTAAAAAACCGTAGCCGAAGATGGAAGAGACTTTGAGGGGAATCTGGGAAGATGTATGTATGAATAATGTCCATAGTTGTTGATTCGTTTATAAAGGGGGAAAAAACTAAAAAAATAAGAAGTGGGGAAGGAAATAGACGTGGAAGGAGAATAAAAAAAGAGAGAACTGTGGGGAGTGGGGATACGTGGATATGAGTGTGCAGAGAAATAGAGGCGGTTGTGGAAGACGGAAGAGAGTAGGAGGGAAGAGAAAAATATTTTATCCCAAAAAATCCTAGGGTTTCTAAGAATCAAAAACCGTCTTATGAAGCTGAAAAATGGGAGAAAGAACAAAGAAGCTGTAACGCCAGTTACAAAAAAGCGGCCAAAAATAGGGGAAAGGGATAGAAAAAAATAAAAAAGAGATCGAGGGAAAAGGGTTGCTGTGAGGGATGGAGAAAAATAAAAAGAAAAAAGAAATTAAAAAAAAAAAAAAAAAAAAGAAAGGAGAAAGGAAGGGGACGGGTGGGCACAGAGAAATTGAAAGGGAAGAGAAAAATTATGAGAAATAAGAACGTGTAAACTTTTATTCCCAAAAAATTCTAGGGTTTTTCCAAAAAGTAACCAATGTTACTTCTTTTATACATAAGATATATATATATATATATATTATTATTAAAATATTTTATATTATTATTTATTATGTAAATAAAAAAATATATATATAAGAGTAAAAAAAAAGATAAAAAGACTCGCGAGCTCACGAACAACTAAGAAACGGCTTGAGTTCGAGCTCGAAAAACTCAAGTTCGAATTCGAATTTTTTTCCGAGCCGACTCATATAACTCAGGAGTCGGCCCAACTCATTTACACCCCTAGTATCAGCAGCACAGTAGAATGTATTGGATTATCATTTTAAAAAATACAATATAGGATAAAATTCATTTTGCATCCTGTACTATGCGAAGGGTGTCCCCCCCCCCCCCCCCCCCCCCCCCCCCCCCCCCCCCCCCCCCCTCAAGTACAGAAAACGTCAAACACCCCCTATTTTTTACGGTCAATGGTCAAACTTTTAACGGTGCTAAAATTTGAGTGTGAAATGACTCTTTTACCCTGTTTTATGTATGATTAATCGCTAATTTTTTAAAGTTTATTTTTGTAGATTGTTAACGATTTTTATCGTTCATTTAAATTATATTTTTTTGTCGATTTTAGTGTTTGATTTTAGGGGTATTAATTTTATTTTTTAGGGGTTGCCATTATAATATGAAAGCTTAGTTTTTAATCTACAATTCTTTCATAAGGTTTTATTTCAATTTTAAGGTTTCTTTTAGATTTTACAGGTTTTCAGTTTTTTTTTTTTTCTTTTTTTTGTGGATTTTGCGTTTATGATATGCAAAGCTTCATTATTATTGATATTGATTCGACTTTTCAATTTTTTTATGCATAAATAAAAGAGAAAAAAAATGAAAAATAGTATAAAAAAAAAACTGAATAAAGTGAAAGAAATTGTTGAAAAGAGCTAAAAATCTGGTAAAAACAGCAAAAACTAAGCAACCTATATATAGAGATTATTTGGGGGTATTTTCGTCAAAAGAAAAACTAACGACTCTTAGCAACAGCCGATCAAAAGGTTTGACTAATGAATTTAGGAGAAAAACTAACGGCAGGGGGTATTTGATATTTTCAATACACCAAGGAGTAAACGATATCTTTTACATAGTATAGGGATGAACTAAAATTACCCAACAATATATTTTATAAAATTTACCCAACAATATATTTTATATATGTAACTATTTTGTACAATCTTTAAAATTATTGGGATGAACTTAAAATTAAATCTAATTCATATTGTACCGTTCAAAACTATTTCATCGAATTCTTCCATTCAAATCCAACCGAAATAATATGAACTACCACTAGGAATTTGATAATTTTAACTCAAAAACCATTTTCTATTAGGTGATCTTGTTTGGTTTGTTCAACATCAGTCTTAGGACCACTAGCTGCTAGGTGACAAGCTTTATTAAATGACATATTTTTCATATATATATATATATATATATATATATATATATATATATATATATATATATATATATATATATATATATATATATATATATATATATATATATATATATATATCATAGTGCACTGGAAATATTCTCATCAGTAGCCTTACTTAGATGATGCATTATGAAATACGTTTTTCACAATTTCGGTATATATCAATATATATTATTTCACCGTTTCTTTTTTTGTAAAGTTCTGACTTCTAACATTTAATTGAAATGTGAATGGAATCTGATGATGCTAAAATATAGATCACCTAGGGTGGTGTAGAAAATGAGCTGGGAGAGCAAAGCGGATCAGTAGCTTGACAATTTGATGATCCTGAGGTCCCTGCGAAATGAACACCCGTGAACTAGGCCGGGGGTTGATCCAGCGGAAACCCCTCCGACGCTCAAGTCAGATATACGGATCGTGGAGATGGTAGAGAGAATTAAACTCTAAATTATTGGTGAATAATGAAAACGTACCTTTACAAATGAGTAAAACATCTATTTATATGTTGCTGATTGGGTTGGGCTTATTTTGTTGGGCCCAAGCCTTACTTTGAAGGTGCTTGGGCTTTCGTGTGTTGAGCCTATTTATTAGATAATTTTGGGCCCATTGGGTCGGCCCAATTAGGTATATCATTAAGCCCCCAACTCTCGAGTCGAGATGGGAGACATGTTTAGGGGGATCCGGCTCGTGTCGAGAGTTAGTTGTGTCGTGGCTTGATTATTTTTCGTTGGCATTGAATTAATCTCCTTAAATTAAATAAGGGATAATTTTATTTATTTGGCAGCGAGGTATATATTTAAGGGTTTTAAATAATACACCAGGGCCAGATAAATAGACTCCTTTTACGGTGGAAAGAATTAAACTTCAACTTCTGCGTAATAAATATGGGTATGTATTTTTAACTCTAGGTCTTCTCTCCTCTTCTTCTTTTATTCTATAGCGGTAGAGTAGAAAAAAAAAATGTTTCTTGATTGTTTCTTCGGGGAAAAAAAATTTCTCATGTCGAACTCGGGTAATTCAAAATCTTTGCGGATTAAACTTCGAGATCCGGTTGAAGGGGGCAAGGAAACTTTTGATTCAGTGGGTATGGAACGCGAGCCTGTAGCTTCCGGTGCAAAAATCGGATCTGCGGCAGTAGGTTCACGAATTATTGGGAAGAGGTGCAAAGTAAGTGGCTCGGAGGCCGGAGTCGGCTCGAGCCGCGTAGCTAGGAGTCAAGATCGGTGTGAGGGCACGCGTTTCGATGCGGAGGTGGAGCCGAGTGAAGCCGTGGAGCCGACGGCTTGCATCCGGACCGAGGAGAGGAGGGAGAGAGAAAGCAGACCACGTGGGCCAGCTGCTGATGGACGCGCGTCGGGCGTGGGGGCAACGCGCGCGTGGGATTGGGCCGTGTCCCGACGCGCGCGTGCTGGCAGGGAGAGGTGGCAGTGCTGACGTGCGCGCTGCTTAATCAAGGGGTGCATGCGCGCGCATCGATGGAGGAGGGAGGAGCTGGTGACGCGCGCGTCCTGCCCAATGACGGCGTGCGTGCGCGCGCGTCGCTGGGGGAATGAGTGTTGGGGATCGTGCATGTATACGCAGCGGAATTTAAAAATTTTATATCGAACTAGTTTCGATTACATGCAAAACTAATCATATAGTCAACGTACCTTAACGCTTCCGCCATACATATGGTAATTTTTCGATTTAATTGAAAAATACATAAAACCGAAAATCACGAAACATGCTTATTCATCATTTAATGAAATCGAAACATGTAATCACATATTACTCATAATCGTAAATCATAATTCATACAAACATGCTCGAATAAATTTACGAAAGTTTCGATTCATTTACCTCTTGTAGCATGCGATTTCGACGAATCGAAATCTCAGAACGAGTCACGTACAAGCTGCTATATACCACTCCTAGGGGCTGCAGGAACACCACCAAACGGCAGCTGGACCGAAGGTGTGGCGACGGCGGCGCGTGCGTGACAACGGCGGCGGCGCGTGGGCGGTGCAGCGGCGCGTGCGGCGGTGCAGCGGCGATGCGGCGATTCCGTCGGGGCAGCAGCTCCTCTCCAATTAGGTTTCACCTCGAATAAACGGATCTCCCCCTACTGTAGCACTAGATACAAAGGGGTTAGATAACAAGGGAATACGATAGAGAAAGGAGAGGAAAAACCGGCGGATTCCGGCGACAGACGGCGGTGGCGCGGCGGAGATGCAGCGGCCGAGAGGGGGGGGCTGAGCGGCTAGGGTTTTGTGCTGAAAAATCTAATCTCAAAACTCCTTTTGAGGTCTATTTATATCTAGGGTTTTCAACCCTAGCGGGCTTAAGTCATTGGGCTTGACCCACTGATGCATTAAGTCCATTCCCTTTACGGCCTCGTTTCTAATAAACGATCGTCCACAAAATTATAACAAAATTATATTTGTGACGAGCTCAAAGTCCTCGTCGATACGAGTGCCTCTTCGAAATTTCCAATTTCCAAAATTGGAAACTTCCAATTCAGTGGACTTGTTAAATCGGGAAACTTCCCAATTTAGAAAGTTCACTAAATTCCGCATTTCTCTTTCTCTACGTTTATTCCGACTCGTAATCCACAATCACGAATCTTGGACTCAATCATATTGACCTCCAACTTTGCAAAGATTAACATATTAATCTATGCTCATTGTTATCAAGGATCCATGTTACACGAGAAGTGTGACCCTCAATGGTTCAGGTGTATGCTAGCCGTGGGCTCACAACTCTTTGTGATTCGAACAACACATTGTTCTTATACGAACTCCTCCCAAGAGTCCCGATTAGTGTAAAACTCATTCTACCTAATCCCGATCAGATCGGTGCCCAACGAATCAAGATTGGCGTCTAGCAACTACGCATCATGATTCCCTAGATACAAATGAAGTGCCTGCAAGAACCTTATGATATAGTTAGCGTACAGTACGATCCCTTCGTAGCACATGTCCCGATTGAACTAGAGGCATTGGTTCACCGAGACCTCTTATAAAGTTCAATAACTGTGCGAACGTTCTAGGTATTATAAATCCGTTCGTGTGCGACTTAGGGAAACACATTTCCCTAATCACCCCACTATCAACTCTGGCCAGAGATTCCATGGATTATAAACCGTCAGAACACACAGGACATCCATGACTACTCAAGCGCTCGAATCCCCTACTACAATGCACAGACTTCACACTAGATTTCGGATTGCACGAACGTTGGCCCTTGGAGCGGTCCGCGGTGGGACTCAGGGACAGGTCACGATACAATCGGTCCTCTAGTGAAGTCACGGTGATGTCTGGGTCTTAAGGACTAATGGTGTACAACTATATCTTAGAAACCTATTACTCGATGAATGAGAACCACTTATAGATTTCTAGGGCGAGGGAGTTCAGTGAACTCATCCAGTATGAGCACCCACTCAAGTATGCCGATGTCACAACACCGAGGACTGATGAGACGCAGTACACATACACTGAGTGCTAGTCTCAAAAGGGAAAGGCCGGTATCCTCATTATTGGCGTAACCCATCGACTAGGAACAAGGTTTAACAGTTACATTACATTGCTGAGTTATCTCACGATTCTACTAGATCAACTCACAGTAATAGAGTAACTCGTTAGGACTATATCTATGCTGCTTGCATGGGATAACAGATATAGAATGCCAAATAAGATATTTTATTATTACGAACGAAAAACGATTGTTTTATTACAAAGAAAAGAGAAAGACCACAGCCACATGTTGGCTTGCCGGTCACCTACTCTAACAATCTCCCACTTGACCTAAAGCCAACTACTCATAAATCTAAGTCCCATCGACTCTCGATGTTTCTCGTGGACTGATCCTGACAATGGCTTGGTGAAGGGATCTGCAATATTGTCCTCCGAGGTGACTCTGTCTAGCTTGACTTCACCTCTCTCTATGATCTCTCGGATCACATGGTATTTTCTCAACACGTGCTTCGACTTCTGATGAGCTCTTGGTTCCTTAGCTTGTGCTACGGCTCCGTTGTTATCGCAGTACAGCCGTACTGGATCGCTAGCGTTCGGAAATACACCCAACTCTTGGATGAATATCCTAATCCATGACCCTTCCTTTGAAGCATCTGATGCTGCAATATATTCAGCCTCGGTGGTGGAATCAGCCGTCGTGCCTTGTTTGGAACTCTTCCAACACACGGCACCCCCGTTGACCTTGAATATATACCCCGAGTTTGACTTCGAGTCATCCACGTCCGATTGAAAACTAGAATCCGTGAAGCCTTCTAATTTCAACTCGGTATCCCCATAGACCAAAAACAAATCTCGAGTTCTTCGCAAGTACTTGAGAATGTCCTTCACAGCCTTCCAATGGGCTGGGCCGGGGTCGGACTGATATCTGCTTGTGACGCTCACAGCATACGCAATATCAGGTCGTGTACATAGCATGCCATACATTATGCTTCCTATAGCGGATGCATAAGGTGTCCTTTTCATCTCCTCGATTTCCATTTGCGTTTGTGGATGCATGGATTTCGAGAGACGAACCCCATGGGACATTGGCAAGAATCCCTTCTTGGATTCTTCCATGCTAAACCGTTTAAGAACGGTGTCTATGTACATGGATTGGGACAAGCCAAGCAATCTCCTCGATCTATCTCTATAGATCCGTATTCCCAATACGTAGGATGCTTCTCCCAAATCCTTCATCGAGAAACGTGTGGATAACCATACTTTAGTTGACTGCAACATCCCTACATCATTCCCAATGAGTAGTATGTCATCAACATAAAGTACAAGGAAAGTCACTGCACTCCCACTAACCTTCTTGTAGACACAAGGTTCCTCCGGGTTTTTCACAAATCCAAACTCTTTGATAGTTGTGTCGAACCTTTTGTTCCAACTACGGGATGCTTGTTTCAATCCATAAATGGATCGCTGGAGTTTGCAAACCTTTTGCTCATCTCCAGAAGATATGA
This sequence comes from Erythranthe guttata, assembly GCF_056151865.1. NCBI lineage: Eukaryota > Viridiplantae > Streptophyta > Magnoliopsida > Lamiales > Phrymaceae > Erythranthe > Erythranthe guttata. The sequence goes on along the minus strand of NC_142543.1, from coordinate 5,561,569 downwards.
AGCCTTCCGGCTGCGCCATGTAAATTTCTTCCTCAATGTCCCCATTAAGGAAAGCGGTCTTCACATCCATTTGCCATATCTCGTAGTCATACCACGCAGAGATGGCCAGCAAAATCCTAATGGACTTAAGCATAGCAACTGGAGAGAAGGTTTCCTCATAGTCAACTTCTTGCTTTTGAGTATAACCCTTCGCTACCAATCTAGCCTTGTAGGTCGATACCTTTCCATCTACTCCAATTTTTTTTTCTTATAGATCCACTTGCAGCCTATGGGGATAATTCCCTCGGGTGGATCTACCAAGGTCCATACCTTGTTGGAGTACATAGAGTCCATTTCGGATTTCATGGCATTAAGCCAATGTCCCTTGTCTGTATCCGATACAGCTTCGTTGAAAGTTCTAGGATCACATCCTTGGTCAACTTCATCAACGAGGAATAACCTATCGGGCGCTCTCCGAACTCTTTCGGATCTACGCAGCGACGGTTCAGGAGGTATATTAGTGGTTTGTTGAATTGGTTCATTATCTGATTGTTGTGCTTGAACTTCAGATTGTGGTTCTCGAACTTCTTCGAGATCAACTACACTGCCCTTTCTATCTGATAGAAATTCCTTCTCAAGGAACACGGCATTTCTCGAGACGAACACCTTAGCCTCGGAAACATAGTAGAATTCGTATCCCATGGAATCCTCGGGATACCCCACAAAATAGCATAGGTCGGATTTTCCATCCAACTTATCTCCCACTAGCCGCTTCACGTAAGCGGGACAACCCCATATCCTAATATGTTTAAACGTGGGTTTCTTGGAGTGCCAAAGTTCATAAGGTGTGGAGTTAACTGCTTTGGTATTAACCCTATTCAGCAAATACACGGCAGTTAGGAGTGCATGACCCCACAGGTATGCCGGTAGCTCGGTGAACCCCATCATAGATCGAACCATGTCTAACAGTGTTCGATTCCGACGTTCGGAAACTCCATTAAGTTGAGGAGTTCCAGGAGGAGTCCATTGAGACAGAATCCCATTCTCTTTAAGATAGTCTATAAACTCAGTACTTAAGTATTCGCCACCACGATCGGATCGTAGTTTCTTAATACGTCTACCGAGTTGGTTTTCTACTTGGTGTCTAAAATCTTTGAACCTTTCAAAAGTTTCAGACTTATACTTCATTAAGTACACGAAACCATACCTAGAATAATCATCGGTAAAGGTAACGAAGTAGTTAAAACCACCCCTAGCACTAACGCTTAGTGGACCACACACGTCTGAATGGATCAAATCCAAAAGACCCTCGGCTCGTTCCATCTTCCCTTTGAAGGGAGTCTTGGTCATTTTTCCTTTAAGGCAGGATACACAAGTTTGAAGTGATTTCACGTCCTCCAAGGAGAACATTCCTTCACTTACAAACTTGTTCATCCTTCTCAAGGAAATATGACCCAGTCGAGCGTGCCAAAGTTGTGCGGGGTTAAGACTTATATCTTTTCGTTTTGCTGATATAACGTTAATAGGTATTTCATTTGGATTTAGTTCATATAAGTTGTTTATAAGTTGTCCCTTACAAATCATATTTTGTTCCTTTTGTATAATGCAAATCGAATTTCCAAAAACAAAAGTAAAACCTTCATTATCCAAAACAGGAATAGAAATAAGGTTTCGAATAAGTGACGGAACAAATAAACAATTGTTCAAAACAATGGAAAAACAAGAATCCAAAACAGAAAGATAAATTGTCCCAATGGCTTCAGCAGCAACCCTTGCTCCGTTACCCATTCTTAGGTAGGTCTCACCCACATTAAGCTTCCTACTTCTTGTCATGAGCTGCAAATCATTACAAAGATCTGAGCCACAACCAGTATCCAATACCCAAGCAGAAGATTTAACGGACAAATTAACTTCAACTAAATACGTACCCTTTTCAGAACGTTTCTGATCGAGGTAAGCCTTGCAGTTGCGTCTCCTCTACTTGGAGCACAAGTTTCAGATTGCGAAGCCAATCCAAATAGTTTGGACCGGTGAGTTTGTTTTGGTCGAGGATAGAGGAAAGGGATGTTTGGACATTGTTGATGAGAAAATTTTAAGAAGACAATAATTAGAGTTTAGTTCGTAATAATCGTTACAATTAAAATTTTGGACTTTTATGTTTTAATTGTTCTCCCACTAATTTTATCGAATTCCACCACCCTCTAGCAGACAATCGAGAAAACTTATTTTTCTTTAATGGGCTTTAGGTCCAATAGCGCTAATGTAACCCGTAGTTAATCTATCCCGATTACATAAGCCTAAAGGTAGAGTACTATCAATCACATCACTATGTGACCCTAAAGATCGATTTACCTCACACTTGATAATGACCTAAGTTAATCTAGCGAATATCAAAATCTTCGTGTGTCAAGTCTAGCCTACCAATATGAGATGTCATGGATCCAACTATATCAAACTAATGCAATCCCTAGTTAATCTAGCCGACCACATTAATCTAACATAATTTTATCTATGACCGTATCTCCATCTAATGTCAATTAAATTACAGCTTATCCCACAATAGCACTCCCCGCTAACACGGCTTACTGCACTATTATGAGAGGCTACACATAATTTAATTGTTGGTAGAAGGAAAGAAAAATTCAACAATTTGGTTTTTCTTTATAGCTTGATAATTATTCTTGATTAAGAATGAGGGATTTTATTTTTAAATCTTATTAGCTCATCGGAAGTTTTAGGTTATGATCGTTTGTGATTCCTACAACTATGTTCTCCAGGTATGTGGAAACGCATATTGATCCTAAGAGAGACATACGATCATCATCGTACTTAATCACAATTATTCATCTCATGAATTAATTAATAAATACGATTAATTGCAAATATAATTAACGGACTTCTTTCATTCATAAATCATTCAAATAAGAATGAAGTCCATTAATTGTTTGCCATCTAATTTGTGTTCCATTAATTAAACTAATTTAACGATTAAATTAAATAATTAATCCAACACTATTCTTTGAATTCAAATTAAATTAATGGATCAATTATCTAATTGGGTTTAATTGATAAATAATTTCAAAAATTAAAAATCAATTAATTTTTAATATTAATCTCAGAAAATCAATAAAAGAAATATTTTTTTTTTTTTTTTTTTGTTGTCGCTGACCGGACCGGTCGGACCGGTTCGACCGGGCCGGTTCGGTCAGCTGAAAAAACAGCAGCAAAAATCGAATTTTTTCAAAATTAAAAATTTTATATTTTCTGAAATATTCAAAATATTAATTAATATTAAACCACCCAATTTGATAACACCAAAAATTCAACAATTCAACAAATCGAAGCATGCTTTCGAAAACGATAAACACGTTGACAAATAAACGATTAACCCGTGGCTCTGATACCACTGTTGGGGATCGTGCATGTATACGCAGCGGAATTTAAAAATTTTATATCGAACTAGTTTCGATTACATGCAAAACTAATCATATAGTCAACGTACCTTAACGCTTCCGCCATACATATGGTAATTTTTCGATTTAATTGAAAAATACATAAAACCGAAAATCACGAAACATGCTTATTCATCATTTAATGAAATCGAAACATGTAATCACATATTACTCATAATCGTAAATCATAATTCATACAAACATGCTCGAATAAATTTACGAAAGTTTCGATTCATTTACCTCTTGTAGCGTGCGATTTCGACGAATCGAAATCTCAGAACGAGTCACGTACAAGCTGCTATATACCACTCCTAGGGGCTGCAGGAACACCACCAAACGGCAGCTGGACCGAAGGTGTGGCGACGGCGGCGCGTGCGTGACAACGGCGGCGGCGCGTGGGCGGTGCAGCGGCGCGTGCGGCGGTGCAGCGGCGATGCGGCGATTCCGTCGGGGCAGCAGCTCCTCTCCAATTAGGTTTCACCTCGAATAAACGGATCTCCCCCTACTGTAGCACTAGATACAAAGGGGTTAGATAACAAGGGAATACGATAGAGAAAGGAGAGGAAAAACCGGCGGATTCCGGCGACGGACGGCGGTGGCGCGGCGGAGATGCAGCGGCCGAGAGGGGGGGGCTGAGCGGCTAGGGTTTTGTGCTGAAAAATCTAATCTCAAAACTCCTTTTGAGGTCTATTTATATCTAGGGTTTTCAACCCTAGCGGGCTTAAGTCATTGGGCTTGACCCACTGATGCATTAAGTCCATTCCCTTTACGGCCTCGTTTCTAATAAACGATCGTCCACAAAATTATAACAAAATTATATTTGTGACGAGCTCAAAGTCCTCGTCGATACGAGTGCCTCTTCGAAATTTCCAATTTCCAAAATTGGAAACTTCCAATTCAGTGGACTTGCTAAATCGGGAAACTTCCCAATTTAGAAAGTTCACTAAATTCCGCATTTCTCTTTCTCTACGTTTATTCCGACTCGTAATCCACAATCACGAATCTTGGACTCAATCATATTGACCTCCAACTTTGCAAAGATTAACATATTAATCTATGCTCATTGTTATCAAGGATCCATGTTACACGAGAAGTGTGACCCTCAATGGTTCAGGTGTATGCTAGCCGTGGGCTCACAACTCTTTGTGATTCGAACAACACATTGTTCTTATACGAACTCCTCCCAAGAGTCCCGATTAGTGTAAAACTCATTCTACCTAATCCCGATCAAATCGGTGCCCAACGAATCAAGATTGGCGTCTAGCAACTACGCATCATGATTCCCTAGATACAAATGAAGTGCCTGCAAGAACCTTATGATATAGTTAGCGTACAGTACGATCCCTTCGTAGCACATGTCCCGATTGAACTAGAGGCATTGGTTCACCGAGACCTCTTATAAAGTTCAATAACTGTGCGAACGTTCTAGGTATTATAAATCCGTTCGTGTGCGACTTAGGGAAACACATTTCCCTAATCACCCCACTATCAACTCTGGCCAGAGATTCCATGGATTATAAACCGTCAGAACACACAGGACATCCATGACTACTCAAGCGCTCGAATCCCCTACTACAATGCACAGACTTCACACTAGATTTCGGATTGCACGAACGTTGGCCCTTGGAGCGGTCCGCGGTGGGACTCAGGGACAGGTCACGATACAATCGGTCCTCTAGTGAAGTCACGGTGATGTCTGGGTCTTAAGGACTAATGGTGTACAACTATATCTTAGAAACCTATTACTCGATGAATGAGAACCACTTATAGATTTCTAGGGCGAGGGAGTTCAGTGAACTCATCCAGTATGAGCACCCACTCAAGTATGCCGATGTCACAACACCGAGGACTGATGAGACGCAGTACACATACACTGAGTGCTAGTCTCAAAAGGGAAAGGCCGGTATCCTCATTATTGGCGTAACCCATCGACTAGGAACAAGGTTTAACAGTTACATTACATTGCTGAGTTATCTCACGATTCTACTAGATCAACTCACAGTAATAGAGTAACTCGTTAGGACTATATCTATGCTGCTTGCATGGGATAACAGATATAGAATGCCAAATAAGATATTTTATTATTACGAACGAAAAACGATTGTTTTATTACAAAGAAAAGAGAAAGACCACAGCCACAAGTTGGCTTGCCGGTCACCTACTCTAACAATGAGAGCGCGTGAGCGCGCGTCGGAGGGGAGGGTTAACGCGCGTGAAGGCGCGTCAACGGAGGGGACGCGCGCACGTGAGGGCACGTCCGGAGCTCTTTTTCGGCGCGGTTCGTTCGATCGGGTCGGGCGCAGCGAGGAGCGTATTGATGTCGAAGATGGTGTGAATGTGCGGAGTTCGGTGAGATGAGAAATCATTGAATCTTGGAGTAACGACGTAGGAACAAGTATTCATGTTCGTGAGCAAGTAGATGGAGTTGTAGCTAGTAGTCGTTATTCTCGACGCCAAATCGTGGATTTTGGGAGTGATAGCGACGATTCTAATCAATCGCGTTCGTCGAGTGAGCATGCGGCGAGTGGTGACGTTGATCCGATTGTCGAAGTGGAGGAGGAAGATGATATTCCGCCGGATGATGTTGAGATTGATACGAGGAGGCAAAAGAAAATTAAGCCAATTAATTTGGACTTAGTTAATTTCGATAGTGTATTGACGGAAGAGCATTTGCAGTCTATTCGTCGACTAGTTGGAGCCCCAAGGAATATCGAGTTGTTGTTGCCTCAGAAGGGCGATCGTTTGTATTCGCCACCCGATGGGTTTCATACAGTTTTTTTTGGCGTACGTGACGTGTACATCTCAGATTACTCCGCATCCGACCTTGTTGAAGATTTGTGAGGAATTCAAGATAGGGTACAGTCAGCTAACTCCGACTGCAATTCTTATGTTCGAGGCGTTTCACCATAGAGTGTCTCTACTAGGTTTGCCTGTGACTGTGAGTTTGTTCAAGGCGTTATTTACGTTACATCGGCCCAATAAGGGTCCTTTCTTTTGTTTTCATCCTCGCATTCCCTATCAATTTTTGAAGAGTGTGAAGTTATCCTTGGGTGAATGGAAGTCGCTTTTCTTTTATGTGAGGGCTCCCTCTTTCGATGTCCCTCTAGTGTGGAGACCTACGTGTGAGAGTTTCAAGATTACCACCAATATGGCGAAGAGGATTGAAGAGTCTAGGTTGTGTGATGTGGAGTTTGACCCGAGGTGTTTGATACCGAAGGCGAAGGGTCAGCACCATATATCATTTTTGTTGCATGGGCCTCGGTCTTTTTTTTTTTTTTTTTTGTAGTTCTTTGGTTGTATGTATTCCATGTCTCTTATGTGGTTGTTTTCTTTCGTAGATGGGGGTATCACCTCCACGGAACTTCGAGCTAAGGCGAATGGGACGTCGAAGAAGGCATCGAAGAAGGTTCCCTCTACGTTGGGAGTTTCTTCGAGTGGTTTGCCTCGTAAGACGGTCCATGTAGAAACTCCTCGAGTGATCGCAGATGACCGTAGCAGTGCTGGTGAAGTGGAGGGACGTCCACTTACAAGAGACCGTAGCAAGGGAAAAAGGGTGGAGACCGAGTATGTGGCTGTGCCTAAATGTCCACGGGTAGATCCAGAGGAGACCTATGCTTTCCGTGGTGGGGCAGGGAAACAGTTGTTTACCTATGGTGTGAATAGTGAAGGTAAGGAGTCGTATTGGGATGTGTCGGAGCATGATTTGCCGATGTTGAGTACCGAGGGATTCGTTCGGGAGTATGACCGTGCTCCGATGTCTGGTAAGGGCCCTTCTCATATGTTGGAGTTAGCTGGTGGGGACATATGTCGGGTGAGTTCTTGTTTATTTAAAACAAGATTAAATGTTACTTCCTCTCTTCCTTGTGTAAATTTTTTTTTTTTTATTTATTATTATTTATTTTTTTTTAGTTGGTAGCGACTTGGAGATATCTCATGGAGCAAGGTAGGAATGTGGAAGCTAGGAAGGAAGAGGAGCGGGCTCGAAGTCAGTCGCGTGAGGATGAACTTCTAAGCCAGTTGGAGATAGCGCGGTCCGATCTTGCTCAACGGACGGAAGAGCTTGCTCAGAGGACCGAGGAGCTTGCTCAAAGGACAGAGGAGCTTGAGGTTATCCGAGGTGATGCGAAGGCGTATAAGGATGATGTTCATAAGTTGAACGAGTGCTATGACCAGCTCAAAGAGAAATACGAAGTTGAGAAGGCGACGGGGAAGAGGTTACTCGCGACGTCATGTGGTGCTGCTTATAAGGAGTCCATTGTGGAGGAAACCAAGCTTAGCTTCCGAGGTAGTGATGAGTGTGCTGCTATGATTGAGGAGCATGCTTTGGCTGTGGTCTATAAGCCCTTAATTCGTGCTTGTCGCAAATACCTTTGCGAGGCGGGTGGTATCAGTGAGAAGGTTATTCGTGGGATGGAAGCTGGTATATCCGATGAGGAGGATGATGAGGTAGATGTCGACGAAACGGGCACAGAGCTTGTGGATGATATGGTTGCTGATGACCCCACTGTGGGGGCGTCTTCTGCCCATGGTGGGGGAGTTTAGATTTATTTGCTAGGATAGTTAAACTTTTTTTATTTATTATTTGCTATGGATATCTTAATTTATTTTTATCGCTGATGTAGATGGGTATGTCCACTACTATTTCGTTTGAATTTCTTCCTTGTTTGACATTTGAAGTTTTGATATTTAGTTGTTTATTTTGACATTGTCAAGATTTTTTGCGTCGCTTATATGTATTAACATTTAGCGTTGTACGCGATGTACTTGAGGAGGGGATCAATCTCCCAAGGTTTTGTTAAGGGTCGTGCCCATTGTTTGGACCGCTTGGGTCTTAAATATATTTGTCCATGCCACGCTTTAGAAGTAACACCTCGTGAAATAAATAAAGGGACTTAGACAATCCAGCTGGCCAGGCTATATGGATTATCCAAATCTCTCTAAGTGTTTATAGGGTTGTATTGAATTGCACTCATAGTAAGAGGTAACTTGTATTGATTAAATAGCGCAGAGAGTGAAGCAAAAATAAAAATAGAAAAAATTGATTTATTCAATGATAGCGGAGGTGCAATGTTACAAGCCTATGTAAGGCGGTTGGAAATAACTTGCTAATGTCTTAGGCCTACGTGAGGCGAAGGTAAATAACTACTACTAAATCAAAGAAATTGAGTCGGTAAAAATTCTTCTAAGTGATTGTACTATACTTGTTCTTCTTCCACGTCTTCCATGTGCTCGTTCGTTTTGTTGTGCCTATGGTGTATTGAATTCCTTTGGCGTCTCTATGCCTGCAAAGTATAATAGAGAAGAAGAAATTTGTTTGAACACTTGTACTGAAGACTTAGTAATTAAAGCTGGGGTGATGTGCACTACGATTTCACGTACCCTACTACGGGGATTGTTTTTCTTCCTTCTCCGAGATATGAAACCAACTTGTGAGTTGTTGTGAGCTTCTATGTGATCATGCCTGTTATTGGAATTATTTTTTACGTTAGTAAGAGTAAACAAGAGCATGCGTGTGTTGTATTCTAGTGGAAGTATTGTTACCCTTAGCGATGTGGTATGGAGTGTCTTCGCTCTTTGGGCCATTGATTGAGTAATATGCATCCTCTCGTAATTGGTTCTCAATCTGTAAGAAGATGATGAGATGTGATTATGGATTGCTGATGTAAGTAAAATTACTAGCCCTCCAGTTTAGGTGAGACGTTTACTCACCTCGTTATGTAGTAGAAAGTTTCCAAGCATGTAGAGGCAGTTTTGCGAGACGAGTGACGTGGAAGGTCGCGGAGCCTGCATGGGTAACAGTTTGTTAGTTACTTTCATACAGGAGGGGTATGGGTGGTGACTTCAACGGATCTTAAGTAAGGTAGATGTGTACCTTAAGCGTAGAACCGTTTGAGGTTCCCTATATTCCATGTTCTTGGTATAGGGTGTCCATCAGTGTTCTCGAGGCGATATGCTCCAATGTTGACCACTTTTGTGATTTTGTATGGTCCTTCCCACTTTGGATCGAGCTTACCAATGGGGTGAGAGGCTTCAGCTTTTCGGAGGACTAAATCTCCAACTTGAAAGGAGCGAGGGCGGACCTTTGAGTTATAGGCCTTGGCCATGCGTGATTTAAACATCTGTTGCCGAATGCATGCAATCTCTCGTAGCTCATCTACGAGGTCTAGGCTTCCCCGCATAGCTTCTTCATTAGCTGCTGGATCATAGTTGGTGATTCTCCAAGATGGTTCACTGATTTCAACGGGTGCGATAGCCTCTGTGCCGAAAGCCAGATTGAAAGGCGACTCTCCGGTTGCTGCTCGTGGGGTTGTGCGATAAGCCCATAGTGCGTTAGGCAATTCTTCCACCCACTTCCCTTTGGCACTTCCATGCCTTGTTTTAAGGTGTTGGAGTATGGTGCGATTCGTGACCTCCGTCTGGCCGTTAGCCTGTGGATTGGCTACGGATGTGAAGAACTGTTTGATGTCCAAGCCGAGGCACCAATTCTTTACTTTGTCGCCACAAAATTGGGTTCCATTATCTGAGATAATGGAACGTGGGATCCCAAAGTGACACACAATGTTCTTCCATAGGAATTGGATGACTTCTTCTTCTCAGATGCGTGCTAAGGGTTCAGCTTCCACCCATTTGGTGAAGCAGTCCACTGCTACAATGAGGAATTTGCGCCCTCCTGTGGCGGCGGGAATGGTCCAACTAAATCCATTCCCCATTGGGTGAAATGGATGGGGCTGTCAATCGGTTGCATTAATGCCGCTGGTAGGTGTGGGATATTGGCATGCTCTTGGCAGGGCTTACACTTCCGGACTAATTTCTTTGCGTCTTCATGCATCGTTGGCCAGTAGTAACCTTGCCTCAGTAGTTTGAGAGCTAAGGTTCTCCCGCTCAAGTGATTTCCGTAGATACCTTCATGTACTTCTCGAAGTACGTAATTTACTGTGGTCGGGTCGAGGCACTTGAGGTAGGGGAATGAGAACCCTCGTTTGTACAATTCTTCTCCCACTATGAAGAAGCGAGCGGCTCTCGTTTTTAACTTCCTTGCTTCAGTGGGATCCGTTGGGAGTTCCCTTCTTGAGATACTTCATGATTGGAGTGAACCAGCATGGTTCATCCTCCTCAGTGTACTGTACTTCACTGGGTGAAGTTATCTCCGGCTGAGGTGAGGTAAGGAGCGTCACCTTCCGACTTCCGATGCTTGCCATGGAGCTTCCAAGCCTAGCTAATTTGTCAGCATGGATGTTATAGGAGCGAGGTACTTGTCTTATCTCGTAGCTCTCGAATTTAGATAATAGAGTGTGCGCGAGAGCTAAGTATTTGGCCATGGTGTCTTCTTTGGCCTCGTAAGCTCCGAGTACTTGGTTGACGACGAGCTGAGAGTCGCTTTAGATTAAGAGCTTACGCGCTCCGGCAGCTAGGGCGAGGCGGATTCCTGCTATCAGTGCTTCATATTCAGCGACGTTGTTTGAGGCTGTGAATTCGAATCGTTGAGCATATTCGAATTCGTCTCCGTCGGGGTTCGTTAGCATAATACCCGCTCCACCTCCGGTGGCTGTGGACGATCCATCAAAGCTGACAGACCAAGTAGGTAGGGGGTGCTCTCTTCTACTGAGGTCATTTCGACTAGAAAGTCGGCCAATATTTGCGCTTTGATAGCGGGGCGGGGTTTGAATTCTACCCCATATTCACTTAGCTCTATCGCCCATTTCGCTAATCGCCCGGATGTCTCGGGACTCCTTAGTATCTGCTTCAGAGGATAATTGTTGAGAACCACCACTTGATGTGATTGGAAGTAAGGACGAAGCTTCCGAGCTGCGTTGATGAGGGCGAGGGTGAGCTTCTCCATATTGGTATAGCGTTGTTCGGCTCCTTGGAGGGCACGACTTATGTAGTATATGGGTTGGTGCCCTTTTCCTCCGTCTCGGATTAGGACTGCGCTGATGGCATCAGCTGAGGTAGCTAAGTACATTAGGAGGGTGTCTCCGGGCTGAGGTTTTGTGAGCAAGGGTGGGGATGCGAGATACGACTTCAGCTTAATGAATGCTTTTTGACATGCTTCATCCCATTCAAATTTCTATCCTCCCCTTAAAATCTTGAAGAAGGGGAGGGCCTTGTCTGCTGATCTAGAAATGAATCTGTTCAAAGACGCTAAACAGCCGTTAAGCTGTTGGACTTTCTTCATAGATGTTGGTGGAAGCATGGAGGTGATTGCTTCGATTCCCCGCTGCGAAATCATGTATCCCAAAAATTTGCCACCCCGAACTCCGAATGAACATTTGAGAGGGTTGAGTTTCATTTTATATTTTCGCAGGGTGGCGAAACACTGATCCAAATCGGTTAAGTGGTCCGTGACCTTGACACTTTTGACGAGCATGTCGTCGATATACACCTCCATACTCTTACCGATCTAATCTGCGAAAATTGCGTTCACTAGACGTTGGTAAGTGGCTCCTGCATTTTTTAACCCGAAAGGCATGACTCGATAGCAGTAGATGCCTTGGTCAGTGATGAAACTAGCCCTCTCTTGATATTCTGGTGCAAGTAAGATCTGGTTGTACCCTTGGTATGCATCGAGGAAGCTGAGGAGCTCGCATCCCGAGGTCGAATCGATGAGTTGGTCGATTCTATGTAGAGGAAATGGGTCCTTAGGACAAGCTTTGTTGAGGTCAGTGAAGTCTACGCATAATCTCCATTTGCCACCCGGCTTGGGAACGAGTACTACGTTCGACAGCCATTCAGGATACTGAACTGGTCGTATATGACCCGCCTTAAGGAGTTTTGCCACTTCCGCTTTGATATGCTTGTTGCGTTCGGGACCAAATGTCCGTTTCCTTTGTTGGACTGGCTTCAACCTTTTGTCGACGTTGAGCCGATGCAGAGCTACCTGAGGAGGAATGCCCGACAAATCTTGGGCTTTCCATGCGAACACATCTCCATTGTGTCGTAGGAAGTTGATTAGCTGTTGTTCCGTCTTTGGATCTAGATCGGATCCAATTCGTATATGAGCTTGGAAGTATCTCCGGTGTGAGCTCTATGAGCTTAAGCTCTTCGACGGCTGCTAGTTTGATGCTGTCATCTGGTACACTGATAAGGATTTCTTTATCATCCTCAATGATCGTGTTGACCCACTTCCGTTTGACGGATTTTTTAGTGTCGTCTCCCCTTCCGGACGGTTTAGGCTTCTTGGAAGGTTCTCGTAGGGCCCTTGCATAGCACTCTCGGGCGAGACGTCTATCTCCAAGTACTTTCCCCATTCCATAGGGAGTAGGGAATTTCCACTTCTGATGGTAGGAAGAAGTTACTGATTTGAATGTATGGATTGCTGGCCTCCCTAGGATGATGTTGTAGGGGGATGGCTTGTCGACGATGAGGAATTTGATTAGCTTGGTGATTCGACAAGGGTCTTCCCCTAAAGAGACGGGCAGCTCCACTTCTCCCATGGACAAAATGCCCTCTCCCGTGAATCCTTTTAGGGGCGTGGAGATGGGACTAAACCGGGCGTTATCATGCCCAGCTGCTTAAAAGCGTGGAGGTACATGATGTCAGCTGAGCTCCCACCGTCCACTAATATCTTCTTAACCAAGAAGTTGGCCACCATTGTAGTTATTACTAACGCATCGACATGATCTTCATCTGGGCCTTCAAGGTCTGAGGAGTTGAAGACTATGCTATGATCAGGTCTTCGTATTTGATAGATACGTGCGGATGGAGAAGCACGTTCTTGATTCATACGTGCTGATCGAGCGAGGGTGCGTCTTGCATTTTGTGAATCGCCACCTGCCGGTCCTCCGGAGATAAAGGAGATGATTCCCCGGGTAGGTTGGTTATCATTGATATCTGGGTCGCGTCGATGACCCCCCTCCTCTCGTCGTTGCTGTTGATCTCGATTGTTATCTCGGAAGATCATCACGGCGCTTATTTCGAGGCTTATCAATGTATTCGCCTAAGTGACCTTGTTTGATCAGCCTCTCAATTGCCACTTTGAGTTGTGCGCATTCCTCAGTAGTGTATCCTCTATCCTTATGGAATCGACAGTAGCGATCCGACTTTTCTCGCTTTTGCATTTGGCTGCATAGGATGTGGAGGCTCTGCTAAACCTTTCTGTTCTATCACGTGAAGGATTTCAGTGAGGCGAGTGTTTAGCGGAGTGAACCTATTGTAGGAGGAAGATGGTTGACCTTGAGGTAGAAGTGGTGGACGTCGATCATCCCGCCTCCTATGGTCCTGACGGTCATCTTCCCTTTTTCCTTTTAGGAGGAGCATGGGTAGAGGCTTCATCTATCCTGACGTATTTTTCGGCACGATTCAGCAACTCCTCTAGGTTGCCTGGGGGTCTTCCGGCAATAGATTCTTTGAATCTACCCGGCTTCAAGTTCTGTTGCATAATCCCGGAGAGCATATCTTGCCCTACACTGGGAACTTCATGGACGGCTTCTACAAAACGCTTGATGTAGTTGCGAAGCGTTTCGTTATCTCTCTGTACTACAGAGAAAAGGTGGGTTGGGGTCTTGGCATACTGCTTGTTGATGGCGAATTGGTTGGTGAACCGTGTTGACAGTCGAGCGAAGGTGTCAATCGATCCTATGGGTAGAGAATTGAACCAATTCATTGCTCTCTTGGAGAGAGTGGTGCGGAACATTTTGCACATCGCAGTATCCGTTGGCCCATATAAGTCTGCCATGGCGTTGAATTTCTCTATGTGCTCCTGTGGGTCGGTGGTCCCTTCAAATTGAGGTAACCCCGAGATCTTCACTCCTTGAGGTAATACCTCGTTGAGGATGTCTATGGTGAAAGGACTACGTCTTATTGAGACGGGCATTCTTTCGCCGATTGGATTGTTCAGTAGATGGCGGGACATTCTGTTGTTTACCTCGCCTTCTCCTTCATTAAAGAGAGGGACTCTCTGTGGAGACGCATTCCCCTGTGGGGGTGAGCGTTGATGTTGCTGTCTGGGCTGTGCCCCCCTGTGATTTGTGGATAGCTGCACTCGGGACCGTGGGTCCGAGGTGGAGGAGGAGACACTTATTTGATTCTGGATTGGCGGTGGGGCCACAGGTGGCACTATAGGTAGAGTTGGCGCTGGTATTGCATTTGGAGCGTTTGCTCCCATCGTGGCGATATATTGAGTTACGGCCTCCGTGGCGGCGCGAGTTGAGGCTTCTGCTATCATGCGTTGGAGCGCGTCCTCGGTTATTTGAACCGTTCGAGGAGCAGGGAGTGGTGGATCGGCGAGTGGTGGGTCCCGATGAGGGATCACCTGAACCTCGCGAGGTAGATCCGCGGCACGTGGAGAAGGTGGCTCCGCGGCACGTGGAGGAGGTGGCAAGCCAGATCCTCCACGGACAGGGAGGTTATTAGTTGTGTCATTTTCTCTCCGAGCAGACGCCTCAGGAGGATCTTGTTGGCTACGTGATCTGGTTTGCATCGTTCCCACAGACGGCGCCAAAATGATGATGCTAAAATATAGATCACCTAGGGTGGTGTAGAAAATGAGCTGGGAGAGCAAAGCGGATCAGTAGCTTGACAATTTGATGATCTTGAGGTCCCTGCGAAATGAACACACGTGAACTAGGCCGGGGGTTGATCCGGCGGAAACCCCTCCGACGCTCAAGTCAGATATACGGATCGTGGAGATGGAAGAGAGAATTAAACTCTAAATTATTGGTGAATAATGAAAACGTACCTTTACAAATGAGTAAAACATCTATTTATATGTTGCTGATTGGATTGGGCTTATTTTGTTGGGCCCGAACTTTACTTTGAATGTGCTTGGGCTTTCGTGTGTCGGACCTATCTATTAGATAATTTAGGGCCCATTGGATCGGCCCAATTAGGTATATCAGAATCAATAAAAATAATAAATTTGCTAGGTAAATTAAGATATTTGCTATAACAAAAAAAAAAGAAAAAAAAAACTAAAAATCCAGACTATTAATTGGGTAATTAGTTGTTGAATTTAATTTGACTAATGACCATCTAACTGCATATTTTCATACACACTTAACTTTAGTCATCAATTAATTAGTTTTCACTTTAGTCATCAATTTACATACACCAAGTCACTTATGCACATATCTTATAGTAAAATAATACAACAATTGAAATAAAATTCATCTTTAATTAGTTTAAATACTATTTTTTTGTTAATAAAATCCTAATTAAAATATGACATTGTAAAGTCTTCCTCGCATATTTGAATATTACAATTTTATCAATATAACAAACAAATGATATTAAACTTCGCAAATACGATATTAGTAATATTAAATTTTGTTTAACTAATGACTTCATATTTCATTATAGAATATTTATATTAATTTAAATAGTTATTCTATTTTTTATAATCGTTATTCCTTTTTTTTTTTACTTTTATAAGTGTTCACTAAAATATTAATTGAAGAGTAAAGCAACATTGTGGAAATTTCTGATATGAGGACAAAAAAGCATATACCCATCTCAAAGCATATAAAAATTGTCATTTTGATTTAGTAAAACAAGATGAGTAATCAGAAAGAACTAGTCGAATTCGTTCTTCTTCCTTGTAAATAGGGGGGACTTGGGGTTTTCTGGGCTAAAATAAAGATTGTAAAAAATGGTATTCGGGTCGAAGGCTGTTAGGCACTGATTCCAATTAATCGATGCGACGGTGGCTAATAGAAAACAAATTGGTGTTTAAAATTTATATAGATATTATTTATCGTTACTCAAACATATATAAATAGATATTGAAACATGATTATATCTCCATCATTTATGTATCCTAATAACATAATAAAAGTTTAATAATAATAAAATAATAATACAATAAAAATAGTTATAAAATACAAAAAAAAAAAAAAAAAACAGCCAAATCTATTGAATTTAAATATATTCTTGAACATTACAAGCATATATTATTGGGGTTTTTAATAATAAAAATTAGGGGCATGCTAAATCCCACACGAAAATTTACTAAATCCCACACATAAATTAAAAAAAATATATATCTCTTTACTTATATTCTCTCTAATTTTTTTCTATGATGATCTTTTCCAAGTCACTCAAAATTCGTTAATCTTTCACGTGAATAATCATAAAAGTGAGTTTAGGTTTATTTAATATTTTTCAATTTCATTATGCCTTTTTTAATTATTTAAATTCATATCAATTCGAATTTTTTTCTCAAATTCCAAATTTATTTTAGTTTGAACACATGAAGATTTTTCTCAAATTCGAACTTGAAATGATATGGAAGTTTTTAGTGTGTGGTTTTGTGAAAAAGTTAGGGAAAAAGAAGAAGGGTGGAGAAGGAGAAGATGAGATTTTAGAGAGAAAAAATTTCAATTGTGTGTATGATTTAGTAAAATTGGTGCGGGATTTAGCATATCAGTAAAAATTAACATAAACAAAATAAAGTACAAAATCATTTTTGACCGATTGTTTGCCACAAAAGTTTGACACGCCTCCAAGGTTTGACCACCTCAGATCGCTTCGGACTGCCTCAACCCGCCTCAGACCGCCTAAAACCGCCACAGATATCAAAAATAGACTTTTTAAACCTTTACACCAAAATTGTAAAGGTTTGTGACATCATCCGCCTCGAATACCGAGTAATCGGCCGCCTCGACCGATTTTTAGAACACTGGCTAAAATATGGGGTGATTTAAGGAAAAACAAGTCTTTATTTCTAGACTAAAAGTGTATAAAAATAAGGGTGATGGTGCCTAGACACGGCCACGGGCCGGGTTAGACCCGGCCCAACCTGACCTGCCCCGGACCCGACTCGACCACAGTGGACCCGGACCCGAATTTAATGTGAAATATTACAAAAAATGCTAAGTTTAGGGCTTGTTTCCCAGGTTATCGGGGTGGTTAGTGAAGTACTAGCCTTTCGGACATCAAAGTAAATTATTATAACAATCTTAACTATAAACATATAAATATAAATAATACTGTAAAATGATTATAATAATTGTATAACTAATGATTAATAAATTATTAATTATCGTATTCATTTTTATTAATATTAAAAATCACCACTAATAACAAATGCATACATATTTAATTTTGAAAAATGTAAAAAATTACGGTTCAACGGTGTAATTTAAAAGAAAGATTGAATTTTGGTTTTTTTTTAATTTTGAAATTTTGAAAAATTTCTCAATTATTATTTTCACTTTATACCCCTAATACAATCTTCACAACTTTCATTTTATTTAGTTTATGTCTCAAGGTCTTAATCGTTTCATTTTGTTTCTAAAATTATTAAGTGTTTAAATTCAACTTTTTTTTTTTTAATTTTGAATTTAAAGTTAATCTCAAGTTTTTTCAAGTTTCAAATTTTTTCATGTAATTATTTGCAAAAACAAAACAAAAATAAATAGAAAACCGGTTTGGACCCGGACCTGGATGGACCCGCCCCGAACACGGACCTGGATCTGCTCCGAGTCTAATGGGGGTTGTCCTGACCATAGAGCCCCTAGCCCTAGAGACAGACTACTTACGACAAGTCCAGCCCAATTACGCGGATGAGAGTACCTGCAAATAAGAGAAGGATCAGGCCCAAGTGAGGCGAGAAGCAGGCCTCATCTGAGTCAGCCCAGAAAAGGAGCCCATGAAGCATGCTCGAGTTAGTCGGGCGAACACTCCCCCCAAAATATCATGGTCTCGCCTAGACATGGCCACGGGTCGAGTTGGGTCTGGGTCCGGGTCCGACTTTTAGGGGACCCGAAACCGACCCGTGGGGAGGTGGGTCCATCCGTGTCCAGATCCGAGTCCGGGTCAGGTCCAAACCGATTTTTCAATTTTTTATTTTTTTTTCCAAAAAACACAAAAAAAAAAAAAAAAAAAAACCTTAAATTGAAACTTGAAAAAACTTGAGATTAACTTAAATTTAAAATTACAAAAGAAAAAATTTGAATTTAAACACTAAACAATTTTAGAAAAAAATGAAACGATTAAGACCTTGAGACATAAACTAAATAAAATGAAAGTTGTGAAGATTGGAATAGGGGTATTTATAAGTGAAAATAATAATTGAGAAATTTTTCAAAATTTCAAAATTTAAAAAAAATCAAAATTCAATCTTCTTTTAAATTAAATCGTAATTTTTGATTTTTTTCAAAACTAAATATATAAGCAATTGTTATTAGTAAAAAAAATATTAATAATTTAATAAATATTAGTTATACAATTATTATAATCAATTTACAGTGTTATTTATAATTATATACTTATAGTTAGAAATGACATTGTAATAATTAATTTTGCTTGGGTGGTTAATACTTTTCTGATACACTTGGGCCACCCGGGGTTCGAACCCCAAACTCTGCATTTTTTGTGATTATTTCTCTTAAATTCTTGGTTGACCCGACAGGTCCTCGGGTACTCCGTCGGGTTTCGGGTCCAAATAATTGGGACCGGGACCCAAAACCAATCTATACTTGGTCGGTCCGGATCCTTGGTCAACGGGGCAGGTTGGGATGGTCTCCTGGCCGGGTTCGGGTCAAACCCGGCCCATGGTCGTGTCTAGCCTCGCCTGGTGGACCTCATTATAAAGATTTCAAGATTAGGCCCAACCAGACCGACTTGTTGCAATCGTGCGAATTACCCGTTTTGAGATCCATAAGATGCACGGTGTAACACCCCGTAATTCATTTGTCTATATTTTGTTTGTATAAATAATATTATATATAATAGTATATTAAGGGGAAATGAGGGATACCCCTAGTTTTAAAAATATATAAGAGGAGGTCCAATGTTTTTTTTTTGTTTTAGAGGGTGTTTGGCTAAACTTATTTTAAACAGCTGATAAGCTCATAGTCTGATAAGATGTTTTAAGAGATGATAAGTTGTTACATCTTATTTTTAAGATTAATTTTTAGAGTGTTTGGATAATGGGCATATTTCCTATTTTTACTCATTAAAAGATCTTAAATAAAAAGGTGGGGTAGAGGTACTTATTTAAAAAGATCTTATTTGCTCTCCAACAGCTTATTTTAAAAAAAATTAAGATCTTTTTCTAAAAATTTACCAAACACTTTGGAAGAGATTATAAGCTCTAAAACATCTTATAAGCTCCTTTTAAAATCTTATATACTTAGCCAAACACCAGTCAAAAACCCAAATTCAGATCTTAGTTTGACAGACCCGCTGAACAACATAAAATACCTACTTTACCCTTTTAGTTTCAATTTAACCCTAACCACATTAGCCTCTCTCTTCCACTCCCAAGTCCCACCCACAATCCCGACACGCCATTGCCATCTATCTCTTTCTATCCCTTTCTCTAACTCTCTCTTGTCAAAACAGAAAACCACCATAGTGGAAAACTCTATGGCGGCAGCGGCAGCGAAGAAGAAGCGGAAGGCCGGCAAAGGATAAGGATGGAGGAAGGTTAAAGGAGATCGACAACGATGACGAGGAGGACGACGGCGGCGAGGAGGAGGAGAACGGGAGAGGTTCTTTGAAAAAAATTACAAATCTGGAGGCGCATATTCAATGGTACAAAAGGTTATTGATTGAACTTTTGTAATTAGAATTTTGTTTGATTTTTTTTTATCGTTGCCGGTGAAATTTGTAATTAGGTTTTCATGCATCTTGTTTTGTTTGATAGATGGCATTAATTAGGGTTTCCCCTGCATCTTGAGTTCTGGTAGATCTATTTGTATTTCATAATATGGTGGATTGGAACAGTGTTAAAATTGGTGGTAGTGGTGGTGTAAATATCTATCTAAGCTGGGATGCTTTACTCTGCTTCTATTTAGTAAGAAATTTATGATCATTAATAGTATATATTAAGTCATGTTGCCATTGAAACCGTTTCGGCAAATTTATTACAATTCTTCGCCTTTTTTCCCCGTTTACGGAGGATTTTTACTTTTCCATTTTTAGAAGGTAATGTGGTCGATATGCTACAATGAAACATACTAATTGTTTTCGATTTGGGGTTGCTGTGTTTGAATATTCTTGTAGCGAACTCGGTGTTAGCTACAATATAGTGGATATCTAGTTATTCAGTTTGTATTTCGGTATTTTCTTACTGTTGTTGCATGATTTTTTTTTTTTGGAGTTTCACATTCTGTATTATAATCATGGTTTGTTTGCAGGATGGGCATGATACGGAGAATACTAACAAAGTACTGCTGAAATGACTGCGTTTGTGAGTTATATTCTATGAACTCTTATACTTGGTTGACCGGTGTATTCGGTAATCTTAAGTAACTCGATGAAATTAAAAATTATATTCGTTTCTATTCTGCTTCATAAAAGTTTCAATCTGTCTTTAGCATTAATTCGTACACGATACACTAGATGAAATCGTGCATCGGAAACAAAACACTTGTCATGCAGAGAATATTTGATTTTTTTCTCAATTTTATCGAACTAATATATGTATAAATATTTGGATTCCTTAACTACATTGTTTAAAAGTTATAGATATGTAGATTCAATTGTGAACGTTTGTAGATGAATTTTATTTATATACATAAATAGTCACATGTGGCCATATACATGCAGTCATAAATAGTCACATGTGGTCATATACATGTAGTCATATATAGTAACAATAATGAACATAACTACATGTGACTATAGTTGACTACATATAGTCATATCTAGTCATATGCAGTAACAAGAGTGCACATAACTAGATATGACCATAGTTCACCAAAATAAATTTCTCAAAAAAATCTTTCATTGTTTTTTTTTTTTGTATTTTTTCATGTAATATAATTCGCTTGTTCCATTTTGTTCTTCGTTTTCTTTAACTTGTATTTTTTTGTCACAGGTATTGCTTTGTATAACATTATGAGATGCAAATACTAAGATACAGAGAAGTGCCATGTGAAGTTGCATTCATGCTACAATAGTACAGACTTATGCCACTTATATAACTATAGATAATTGTAGATAATTATAGTCACATGTAGTAACACTATATATGTATGTTATGTCTTTTTTTAATGTATTGCGTGTTCATGTTTTGAAGTTTATTTGCATGTTGTGATTCTGTTTTCTTTCTTTTTTTTTTTTTTTGTTAGTTGATTTATAATATCAAGATTAGAATTGTGAATTTACTTGTTGGTGTAGATGAATTTTGGGGTAAAAAGATAGTACATGATTACATATAACTATACATGAATGTGGTATACTATAGTTGGAGCAACTCCAACCCACAAATATCAAAATGAGTTATCAAATATTTATTTGATATTTTATATTTTAGTTTGAGACCTCACTAAATTTATTTGCTCCAACCATAGATATCAAATAATTAATAATTAAAAATAAATAGTGTGATTATATATTTTAAATAACACATGTCATTTTCTAATTGGCTATTTAGGTGGTTAAGTTGTGTAATTTTCAATTGACATTATTTCTTCCGGATGTATTTCTACATTTCGAAAATTAAAATATCAAAATAGAAACCAATGGAGTGGAAAATTTCTAACTTGAACTATCAAAATGGTAGTTAATGGTTTTGATAACCCATTTAATAACTCCATTGGAGTTGCTCTTATGTGTAGTATACTATGGTCATGTGTAGCTAATTTCTATACAGTAAATTTAAAAAAAAAATATATATATATTAAAAAAAAATTAAAAAAAAATTAGAAAAATTAAAAAATTAAAAAAAATAAAAAATTAGAAAAAATTATAAAAATAAAAATTAAAAGAATAAAAAATAAAAAATAAATAAATAAATAAAATAAAAAAATAGGGTATATATAAAAAATAATAATAAAATAAACATTTATATTTTTTTAATAAAAAAAAATCTATAAAAATAATAAATGCAGGCCCAATATGCTAATGTTGTTAGGCATTATGCTGAATGCTAGGACGGAAATGCTGATGCAGTTGGGCGAAATTTCACTTAAGGGTACAATAGTATTTTTGCCTCTCTAGGGGGTTATCTCAAAGGAAGAATTTTAGGGGTGGACATATCCCTATATATTTTCCATATTAGGGGTGTATATCAAATGGACCCGTATACTAAAATGCTAAATCTCACACTAATTGTACCAAATCCCGCACACAACTCATGATTTATCTCTCTAAAATCTTCTCTTCCCGTTTTCTACTTTTCCTCTTTTTCCCTAACTTTTTCACAAAAGCAGACACTAAAAACGTCCCTAGCATTCCAAATTCAAATTTGAGTAAAATCTTCACTTGTCCAAACTAAAATAATGTTGGAATTTGAGAAAAAAAATCGAATTGAGACGAATTTGAATAATTAAAAAGGCTTAATTTTATTGAATAAATATTAAATCAAAATTGAATTCATTTTTTATGATTATTCACATAAAAAAATATTTGGGTGACTTTGATAAAATTATATTAGACAGAAGTAAGAAAGAATACGAGTGGAGAGAGGTTTTTTTTCTTTCATTTCTGTGTGGGATTTAGTAAATTTGAATGTATAATTTAGCACCCCCTAATAGTATAAGGGGTCATTACAAATAAGCTCATCAATGAGTACTTATTCATAAAAAGATCTAGACAAAAAACTAATTTACCAATAAGTCCACACATGGTTCAGATTTTTGTAAAAGACTAAAATAGCCCCTCATACTTTAATATGCTCCAATTTCATTCTTAACTTAATTTAACTTCAATTTGACCTCAAATTTCATAAATTATTCAATTTTGACCCAAAACTTTTTTTTTTCAAAATACAAAAAGAAAAATTCAAATTTCTTTTTTTGCCGCTGGTCTCCGGCGTTGGCTTTTCAATATTTTTTTTCTTCCGGATTTTTTCGTCAGTTTCCAGCATTGACTTTTTCGAAAAAAAAAAAGTTCGTTTAAACAGCAATATTGCTGTGATTGACAGTAATATAACTATATTACTGTTAAACACAGTAAAATTAACTAAACTACAGTTTAACACAGTAATATTGCTATATTAATCTCTAGTACAGTAATATTAACACAACAAAACTCATTATTATTGTGTAATAGAGTAATATTACTATGTTGACCGTTCAACAAATGTAAACATAATAAAAAGCCAAAAGAATTAATATTACTGTGAGTGACAGTAATATTACTATAACAACAGTAATATTACCGTCAACCACAGTAATATTACAATAATAGACAGCAATATTATTACGTTACTCTGTGAATAACTCAAACAAACAAAAAAATCCAAACAAAATAATAATATTGATGTGGTTGACAGCAATATTACTATAACAACAGTAATATTACCGTCAACCACAGTAATATTATTGTGTTTACAGTAATATTACAATAATAGACAGTAATATTATTACGTTACTCCGTGAATAACTCAAACAAAACAAAAAACCCAAAAAATAATAATATTGATGTTGTTGACAGTAATATTATTGTTTTTACAGTTATTTTACTGTCAACGACAGTAATATAATTACATTGCCTTGTCAACAAATCAAACAAAATAAAAAATAATAACAAAAAATAAAAAAAATAATAATAATACGTTAATTTACTGTCAACGGCAGAACAATTACATAAATGTATTGTCAACGGCAGTACAATTACGTTAATTAGCTGTCATTGACAGTATAATTACGTTAATTTACTGTTAGTGACAGCACAATTACAGTCAACGTTTAGCGGCGGACGTAAAAAAAAATAAACAAAACAAGAAAAAAAAAGAGAAAAAAAACTTAAGAAAACACTAAAAAAAGTCAACGTCGGAAATCGGCGAAAAAATCCGGAAGAAAAAATAAATCGAAAAGTCAACGCCGGAGACCGGTGTTGACCGACGGTCAACGCCGAAATCCGGCGGCAAACAAAATTTTTTTGAAAAAAAAAGTTCTTGAAAAAAAAAGTTTTTGAAAAAAAAAAGAATCAAAATTTAATTTTTGTGGTCAAAATTGGATTTTTGTGGACAAAATTGATTAAATTGGGGGTTACAATTAAGAATTTGGTATAAATGGTTGGGGTTAATATTGGCATATACATGAATGTTTCCTTTGTTTATAATAAATATTAAAGGGATGCGCTTATTGGTGAAAGAGATATAGCCCCTAAACCTAGAATAATAAAGATGTTTGGTTGGTTTCTTATGCACAAAAACTCCATAGTATAACATATCTGATTTTGGTTTGCTATTAATCCGATAATATTTGAGATATAGGATTAGAAAATAGGGGCTCTTTGAGGAAACTCCCTCGTTACTTCTTTTAATGGAGAGATGCCCAAAATATTTCTCTCCATTTGAGAAAAGTTCACATCCATTTTCAGCTATTATCTTTTCCAGTTTTGTCCCTCCCGCCACATCATCACCGCGCTGGTCATCAACGATTTTTTTTATTTTCCCGTTTCTTTTTTCTGTATCAGTTTTATTAATTGACTATAAAGCATAGTCGATTAAGGGAAATCGACTATGAAGCATAGTCGATTAAGGAAATTCTTTAATTCTTTAAATTATTTCTTTTTTTTAACTTTTTTGTTTTTTAATTTTTTTTCTATATCAGTATATTAATCGACTATGATGAAGCATAGTCGATTAAGAGTCTGCTACTAAAAATAACAAATCAAAACTGCAAAAAAAATGCAAATCAACTATATTTTACAAAAACAAAAAATATGAGAACATTATAATTGATTTATACATTTGGAATCAATACACAAAAACTCCAAAATAAAAAAAAAATATAAAAAAAAAAAAAACCATTGGAGTCGATCAACCTTAGTCGACTACCCGAGCATAGTCGATTAAGAATCTACTAATAAAAATAACAAATCACAACTACAAAAAAAATGCAAAATCAACTACATTTTACAAAAACGAAAAATATACCAACATTATATTTGATTTATACAATTGGAATCAATAAACAAAAAATTCAAAAAATAAAAATAAAAAACTGGAGTAGATCAACCTTAATCGACTACCAGAGCATAGTCGATTAGCTTAATCGACTATTGAACATGTACATAGTCGATTGTGATTATTTCTCTTAAAATCCTGGTTGACCCGACGGGCCCTCGGGTCCCCCGTCGAGTTTCGAGTCCAAATAATCGGGACCCGAAACCAACCTATACTTAGTCGGTCCTCCTTGGTCAACGGGGCGGGTCGGAATGGTGTCCGGGCCGGGTACAGATCAAACCCGGCCCATGGCCGTGTCTAGCCTCTCCTGGTGGACCTGAGTATAAAGATTCCAAGATTAGGCCCAACAAGACCTACTTGTTGCAATCGGGCGAATTACCCGTTTTGAGACCCATAAGATGCAAGGTGTAACACTCCATAATTCATTTGTCTATATTTTGTTTATATAAATAATATTATAGATAATAGTATACTGAAATGTTAAATCTCACACCAATCGTACCAAATCATGCACACAACTGAAACTATTTATCTCTCTAAAATCTTTTCTTTCCGTTCTCTACTTTTCCTCTTTTTCTCTAACTTTTTCACAAAATCAGACACTAAAAACGTCCCTAGCATTCCAAGTTCAAATTTGAGAAAAATCTTCACTTGTTTGAGAAAAAAAAAATCGAATTGATATGAATTTGAATAATTAAAAAGGCTTAATTTTATTGAAGAAATATTAAATCAAAATTGAACTCATTTTTTATGATTATTTACATAAAAAATTATTTAGGTGGCTTTGATAAAATTATATTAGACAGAACTTAGAAAGAATACGAGTAGAGAGAGATTTTTTTTTTAATTTATGTGTGGGATTTAGTAACTTTGAATATATAATTTAGCACCCTAATAGTATAATATATGAGTGTTATCATATGTAAATAAGCAATAGATATAACATATCTGATTTTGGTTTGCTATTAATCCGAAAATATTTGAGATACAGGATTAGAAAATAGGGGTTCTTTGAGGAAACTCCTTCGTTATTTCTTTTAATGGAGAGAGGCCAAAAATATTTCTCTCCATTTGAGAAAAGTCCACATCCATTTCCAGACTATTATCTTTTCTAGTTTTGTCCCGCCCGCCACATCATCACCGCGCTGGTCATCAGCGATTTTTTTTATTTTTTTTTTTCGTTTTTTTTTCTGTATCAGTTTTATTAATCGCCTATAAAGCATAGTCGATTAAGATAAATCGACTATGAAGCATAGTCGATTAAGGAAATTCTTTAATTTTTTCTTTAATTTTTTTTTTTAACTTTTTTTTTTAATTTTTTCTATATCAATATATTAATCTACTATGATGAAACATAGGCAATTAAGAGTCTCGTACTAAAAATCACAAATCAAAACTGCAAAAAAAATGCAAAATCAACTATATTTTACAAAAACAAAAAATATAAGAACATTATAATTGATTTATACAATTGGAATCAATAAACAAAAACTCCAATAAAAAAAAAATTGGAGTCGATCAACCTTAATCGACTATCAGAGCATAGTCGATTAAGAATCTACTAATAAAAATAACAAATCACAACTGCAAAAAAATGCAAAATCAACTACATTTTACAAAAACAAAAAATATACCAACATTATATTTAATTTATACAATTGGAGTCAATTAACAAAAAATTCAAAAAATAAAAATAAAACATTGGAGTTGATCAACCTTAATCGACTACCAGAGCATAGTCGATTAGCTTAATAGACTATTGATCATGTACATAGTCGATTAAGATTGCAGCCTGTGCGAATTTTTCTACACGCGTCGTCCTCCGCCTGATCCACCAAAAAACCCTACATATGTTTCCCCATCGTCACCACACCGTCGCACCACACAATTCAACCAATCCTTAACAAGAATAAAATAAATAATTCATACAAAAAAACACAAATTAGCATTTCAATGTCCACACACACACACACACACACACACACACACACACAAAAAAAAAAAAAAAAAAAAAAACGATTCAAAGGTATTTCTTCTGAGCACATGACAAAACCAACACTAAAAAACAATAAAAGTAAAAAAAAAAAAAATTACCTTCATCAATAATTTCGTAATTCTTCTCCGACGACGAGTGATTCTTCTTCTTTCTCAACAGCTTGTTCCTTTTCTTTTTTCCTCCACATGCCGACGGGGTGGCACATGTTGTTGAGAAAGAAGAGTGTTTGTCCTCCACACGCCAACGATGAGTAATTCCTCTTCTTTCTTTCTCCATCTTCCGGCGGCGATGGGGGCGGCGACGGGGAGAAGATTGACGGAGAAAAAAAAGGAAAAAAAAAAGTAAACAGAGAAGAGAGAAAACAGAGAAGAGAAGAGAGAAACGCAGAGAAGAAGAGAAGAGAGAAACGAGAAAGCGGCGGAATAAAATTAAAAATAAGATTAGGGTTTTGAAAGTTTATAATAGACAACTAAGGGTAATTTTGAAATTATGAAAATATCACATGGGTGGATATATTAGCTAAGGGGGTTTTCTCTAATTATTTTTTAGAGATGATGTTTCCTTAACTATATTTCCTAGATGCGGTTTTTTCTCTAATTTTCCCTAGAAAATAAATGATCAATATGAGAGACAAACACGTGTCTTGGAAGTGAAGAGTCATCAACTTTCCTCTTTCTTCGATCAAAATTTTTCCAAAACCTATCGGGAGAATTACACTTTTGGTTCCTCATGGTTGTCATGATTTCATTATTGGTCCCCATTGTTCCAAACTGAAAAATGTTTTCCACTAAGGTTTAATTTTAAACACTTTTGGTCTCCGCCATTACATGTCCGTTAGCAAGTAATGGAAAACACTATTTTGGGACGAAAATTGAAATCTTAAACTTTTTTGGGACTAGAAATTATAATTATACAACGCTTCTCTCCCAAAACCCACCCTATTCTTTCTGCCTTAGTATTCTTTACTACACGTACGATGCTTCTCTCCTTGTTGATCTGATCATTTGCAATGCCTTCAAATTGTAAGAAGAGATCGGAATTGGAGAAAAGGTTGAAGGAGAAATAAGACCTAAATTGATTCTTCTAGTGGATTCTTCAAAGAAAGGGATGTAAGGTTTTATCAATTGAGTTACGACTATTCGGAGACACCGGTAGAAACCGTAAGAGATCAGAATCACATCAGTGATGGTGGCTTCCAGCGGCGGTCGCCGGTGGTGGTGGCCGGAGTTTGGCAAAGAAGATGAGCCGCCCATAATTCATATTGCAGACCTTTTGGATCTTCAATGAAATAATTGAACGAAGCTCTTAAAGATGATCCGAAGATGCTGTTAGAAACCTTGATGAGTTAGCTTTCCAGTGGTGGTAGTTCTGGATGGTTTTCGTCGGTAGTGGTCATCGGAATTTGGCGAGAAGTTCACCTCGCTTGCCGGAACTAAGGGAAGCTATATTTGTTGCAACGCTTATTCCGAGGATAGATTGGGATAATAATTTGGGCTATGTGTATTCTAAGGAATTGTAGATTAAGTTGTAAGGATTTTTAATTTGGTGTACGATTTGGACAATTTGGATAACCGTACAAATTGTTAAGATTTTATAAATCAACTGCGTCAACAACGAATTTGTCCATAACACTTTTGGCAGTTTTCTGTAATCACCTTCTAGGGCTATTTTGAATGTGTCGGACTCATGATTTGCGATTAGAGTCTACACTGAACATGTTTATCATCTTGTTAGATTTCATTTGACCAATTTGGATTAGCGTGCCAATTATTATGATTTTCCAAATGAACTGTGACAACTAACAAATTGTTCGAGAATATGCCACTTTTCCGTATTCATCTTTTAGGCTGTTATTTCTGTGTTAGGAATATAATTTGGGATTATAGTCTTCTGTAAACTTGTAGATACAAATGATGGATTTAATTTGAGATATCGTTTAGGTCATTCGGACAAGTACAATGATCAAAGTGATTGTTAGAATATGCTAATAACGCTAGGGAATTCTTAATATATGTTTTAAGATATTGACTATATGTGATATAGTGGAGCATAATATTCTGATATTAGCGGTTGAAATCTTGTTTAGTGATATACATTTGTATAGGTGTTGAGAGGAGTAAACCTCTCGCTCAAGATTTATGTTTTTTAAGTTTAAAGATGTTTCTACAGCACTAGCTTCGGACTCCAGATGATAAACTACGACTTTTTATCCAATTTCTTTTCTGTGTTTAGACATGACCATCGGTTCGGTTAGAATCGGAACCGGAATCGGAACCAAATTGGGGTCAACGGTTTTAGAAGCAAATCAGAACCGGTTTGATCATAATAGGAACCGGAACCGGAACCGGAACCGAGAAAACCGGTTCGGTTTCGGTTCCCTATTTTCGGAACCAAGAACCGGCGGTTAGAACCGACATTCTAACCGTTCGAACCGGTTTTTTTTTTATAAAAAAGAAAAAATTAAATTATTCAAACGGCTGGTGTGTGTGTGTGTGTGTGTCAGTGCGTTACTGCGTGAGAGAGAATGTATTTGTATTTGCCCACCATAGCACACACATATATATGTTTAATCATATGCAGATCATTTCGTCAAAATAAATTCAAGTATAATTTTTAAAATTAATTATAAAGTCAAACAAACTTTAATATTGATAAAACGCGTTTATAATAATTACAAAAGAGTGTAAATTTTTCGAACCAAGTTTATTGACTCACAAGAGTCGATTTCAAAAATTATTTCAATATATAGAAGAAAATAACACTAGGGCTCAATTTAGGAAATTTAATAACATATTTGTAAAAAACAAAATTAATTTTAGTAAAAAAATATTTGTTAAAAGTAAAAAAATATTGTCTTTAACTATTTTAAAAAAACTTTAATTTTGTATAAGTCTTTGAAGTATTCTTTACACGAATTTTTTTTTTAAAACTAGGTATTTTTTTTTTTAACTTATATATAAAAGGAAGAAAAAAAAAAGTAAGAACCGGCCGGTTCTAACCGGGAACCATAAAGTACCGAACCGCAAAAAACCGGAAAAATTTGGTTCGGTTCTGGTTCCTCCAAAATCGGAACCGAACCAAACCGTGGTCATGTCTACCTGCGCTTAATATCTCCGTTTCTTGGATCAAATATTTTGTACGAGTTGAATCCTTTGAAAATTGAAATCTTGATTATATCTGTATCGGAATATGATCTTTATTTTCTACGAGCATATTCGTTTTCTTGGCTCGAACTTGGAACCCTAATTTGTTACGTGCAAATCCAAAGTAACAGAAGAGGAAAGAAGAGGAAGAAGGAATCGGCCATGCAATCTTAATGCATGCAATTTGTTATTAATTATCGAGTTAGAATTAATATTGTAGGGTAATGTCGTGTTAAGTAAAAACGCAATACAGAAACACGTTTCTATTAGTAAGGTCAGTAGCAATTTTAGGTCTTTTTATCTACAGCTCCAATGAATGGAAGGGCGACACGTGTCACTCGAAGGGCGGGCCTTCAGCTCCCGTCAAACTCTATAATCGTGTTTTCCCTTTTAGCACTTTCTATTCTTAGCTAGCACTTTCTACTTTTAGGGTTATATATATAGTAGGTTTGAGTAGGAGAATGGTAGCTGATTTTTGGTGTAGCCTATCTTCGTCTTCTCCGAGCGTCTGAATCTGAGTTGGACTTAACCTTCGAAGCACTTTCAGTGTTAGAGCTTCCCGGGTGGTTCCTGTATCCGTTTTTTGTGAATCAAATATTATTTTTGCATTATTATTATTGTTATTTCCATATCTGTATTTTGGAACGTTGCAGTTGGTATTAGAGCCGTCGATCCTCGGCGGCTCGGAATCTGGAGGTAAGGAAGAGTAGTCATGGCAGAAGGAACTCGATATGCGGAGCTGCACAAGGAAATGGATCAGTTGAGAGATCAGATCCACTCCTTAGCTGAGAGTAATGATAAAAGTCGGGAAGAAAGCAGCCGGAACATGCAGGAGATGCGAGCTGGAATGGCGGTGATGTTAACTAAGCTCACCGGAGCTCCAGATCCAGCAGCAGAGGAGCCTCGAGCACCAGATCCAGATAGAAGAAGGAACCGAATGGAAAACCAAGGGCAAATGGAGTATCAGATGCCGACGAAGTGCTCTTCGGTTGAGTTTCCACGGTTTGATGGTGTAGATCTGAAGGGGTGGGTGTACCGATGTGAGCAGTTCTTCGATGTAGATGAAACTCCGGCCGGATCTAAGGTTAAACTGGCTTCCATGCACTTGGATGGAAGGGCTCTGCAGTGGCATCAAACGTACATGAAGGCCAGACTCACTGGGGAGATTCCTCACTGGGAGGAGTACATACAAGCCCTCAACGGCAGATTTGGAACCTTACTCTTTGAAGATCCCATGTCTGAGTTGATGAATCTGAAGCAGAATGGGCCATTGCAAGATTTTCTGGATCAATTCGATGTGTTGATGAAAAGTGTGGACCTCTCAGAAGCTCAGGCAGTGAGCTGTTTTTTAGGGGGGGTGAAGCCAGAAATTGCCATTCCTATTCGGATGTTTAAGCCTAAAACCATGATGGAGGTAGTGAGTTTGGCCAAGCTGCAAGAGCAGTCCATGGAGATGAACTCACCAAGGAAAAGCAGTACCCAACCACCTATTCGAGCCACTTACACTCACCACAGACCTAACCCCTTGCCTATTAACCGAAGCCCTACTCACGCCCCTCACTTCCAGCCACCCAAACCTCACCTTAACCCTCACTACTCACCTCCGATCCTACAAAAACCCCACCACCAGGCACCCAGAAACCCATCCATGAGCCCAAACAGAAGAATACCTAATCATGACCTTGATGAACGTAGAGCTAAGGGACTTTGCTTTTGGTGTGATGAGAAGTACTCTAGGTATCATCACTGCCCTAAAAGGAGACAGATGTATGTAATGGAGATTGGGGATGAGGA
This sequence comes from Erythranthe guttata, assembly GCF_056151865.1. Lineage (NCBI taxonomy): Eukaryota > Viridiplantae > Streptophyta > Magnoliopsida > Lamiales > Phrymaceae > Erythranthe > Erythranthe guttata. The sequence continues at coordinate 5,529,400 of NC_142543.1, read as the reverse complement.
AGGAAGCCCTGGAAGTGAACTTGAATCTCCATCTACAATGACATCAGAGGACAGACAAGAGCGGGAAGGTGAGGAACCCATCTCTCATGTGTCTGTTCATGCCATCACTGGAGCTCATGATTTCAAAACCATGAGATTAAAAGGGTCAGCCGGAGGAAAGACCATTAGAATCCTGATAGATAATGGAGCTACTCACAATTTCATTGACTTAGAAACTGCTAAGCTATTAGGTTGTAAGTTGGTGGAGTCTAAACCTTTCTCAGTCACTGTAGCTGGGGGAAACAGTCTGAGAAGTCAGTACAAATGCATAGCATTTGTGTGGAAAATGCATGGAGTGGAATTCACAGCAGATGTGATGACACTTCCTTTAGGTACTTGTGATCTAGTACTAGGCATACAGTGGTTGGCAACTCTTGGATATATAGTCAGTAACTATCAAGAATTGAGGATGGAGTTCAATTATGGGGGCAGAAAAGTGATGCTTATAGGTCTTCATCAGAACAATGTTAAGATGATCTCCAACAAAAAGCTTAATAGGATCTTACGGAACCCTTCACAAATTGCATATCAATGCATTGGTGCCATGCAAGAATGTGAAGAGTATGAGGAGTCAGCAAGGGGTCCAGCAAGCACTGAGGCAAGCTTTCAATCTTTAGAGGCCCACATGGATCAACCATTACAACAATTGCTTACTGAGTATGAAATTATGTTCAATGAACCCAAGACTCTACCACCCAACAGGTCACGTGATCACAGAATTCACTTGAAGGAAGGCACAAAAGCAGTGAATGTAAGGCCTTATAGATATCCCAATGTTCAGAAAACTGAGATTGAGAAAATAGTTGAGGAGTTGTTACAATCTGGGGTAGTCAGACCAAGTTCTAGTCCTTTCTCTTCACATGTGGTGCTAGTTAAGAAGAAGGACCACACTTGGAGGATGTGTGTAGACTATAGGGAACTCAATAAACATACCATTAAAGATAAATTCCCTAATCCAGTCATTGAAGAGCTTTTGGATGAACTGCTTGGAGCCAGTGTGTTTTCTAAATTGGATCTAAGATCAGGTTACCATCAGATCAGAATGCAAAAGGAAGATGTGATGAAGACTGCATTCAGAACACACCATGGCCACTTTGAATTCTTGGTGATGCCATTTGGATTGACTAATGCATCCTCTACATTTCAGAGCTTGATGAATGTTGTGTTTCAACACCAACTGAGGAAGTTCATATTGGTCTTCTTTGATGACATCTTAATCTACAGCAAGGATTGGAACTCTAATCTGACACAACTTAGAGAGACATTGGAGATTTTAAAAAGGAACCAGTTGTTCTTAAAGAATAGCAGGTGTTCATTTGGCACTTCCACCATTGAATACTTGGGACATGTTATTACTCCAGAATCTATGGCAGCAGATCCTTCCAAGACTCAAGCAATGGTAAACTGGCCAATACCAAAGACCCTCAAGGAGCTGAGAGGTTTCTTAGGCTTGACAGGGTACTATAGAAGATTTGTTAAGAGTTATGGGAAGATAGCACAACCTCTTACTGCACTTTTGAGAAAAGACAGCTTCAAATGGAACGAAGCTGCTCAAGTAGCTTTCCAAGAACTCAAACAACCTATGACCCAAACACCTGTGCTGGCACTACCAGATTTTTCTAAGGAGTTTGTAGTAGAAACTGATGCTACTGGCAGTGGATTAGGGGCAGTCCTCATGTAGCAAGGAAGACCTATTTCTTTTATGAGTAAGGCACTGACCACAGTGCAAGGAGGGCTATCCACCTATGAGAAGGAATTACTAGCCTTGGTGACTGCCATTAGAAAATTGAGGCCTTATCTCATAGGCAGTCACTTTATAGTCAGAACTGACCACCAAAGTTTGAAACACCTCTTGGATCAGAGAGTGTCTACTCCAGCTCAACAAAAATGGCTAGTGAAATTGATGGGATATGATTTCACCATTATGTACAAGAAGAGAAAGGAGAATGTAGTAGCAGATGGTCTTTCTAGAGTCAAGACAGATTCTACCTTGTTAACTATCACATGGCACCAATGTGAGTTTGTAGAGGAAATCAAGAGAACCTATACCACTGACCCTAAGCTGGAAAGGATCATAACTGCCATCAAGGATGGAACAAATCTCAGGACAACTTACACTTGGGACAACAATTTGTTGTTCAGAAAAGGAAAATTGATGGTGGGATCTCAAGATGACCTGAAACAACAACTTCTTCACCACTACCATGCTTCAGCAGTAGGAGGACATTCTGGCATTCACAGCACATTACACAAGCTTAAACAAATATTGTATTGGAAGGGTTTAAAGTATGATGTCTATAAGTTCATTCAGCATTGTGATGTGTGTCAAAGAAATAAGGGGGAAACACTAGCTTCCCCAGGACTGTTGCAGCCTCTACCTATACCAAACAGAATTTGGGAAGAAATTTCTATTGATTTTATTGGTGGACTACCTATTTCTGGGGGGAAGGATTCTATCTTGGTAGTAGTTGACAGGCTGAGCAAAGGAGCACACTTCATAGCACTCAAACACCCTTACACAGCCAGTACAGTAGCACAAGTTTTCATCGACTGTGTATACAAACTGCATGGGATCCCTAAGGTGATTGTAAGTGATAGAGACCCCATTTTTCATGAGCAACTTTTGGCAAGAGTTCTTCAAAAGACAAGGCACTCAACTGCACACTTCTACTGCATACCATCCACAAACAGATGGCCAAACTGAAGTGGTGAACAAATGTTTAGAAACCTATCTGAGGTGCATGACTGGTGACAGACCCAAGGAATGGATCAATTGGCTTTCCTTAGCAGAGTGGTGGTACAACACCACCTACCACTCTTCTACCCACACCACCCCATATGAGGCCATGTTTGGGCAGAAACCTCCCATACACTTACCCTACTTACCTATGGAATCCCCTAATGACATGATGGACAGAAGCCTACAGAATAGAGAAGCTACACTCAGAGTCATTAAGGAGCACCTTCAAAAGGCACAGAACCGAATGAAGGTCCAAGCTGACAAGAAAAGGAGTGAACGGTTCTTTGAGGAGGGAGATTGGGTTTTTGTGAAGCTACAACCTTATAGGCAGCAGTCAGTGAGGGGTCACACTTACCATAAGCTATCTGCCATATATTTGGGCCATATCAAGTTGTCTGCAGAGTTGGAGAGGTTGCTTACACACTGAATTTGCCAGAGGGATCTAAGATCCATCCCACGTTTCATGTCTCTCAATTGAAGAAGAAAATAGGCACCAATAGCAGTCAAAAACACCTTCCCACTTCAATCACAGCACACGGGCACATTATACTTGAACCACAGTTTGTTCTTGATCGCAGGATAGTGAAACGCAACAACCGAGCTGCAACTCAACTCCTAATCAAATGGTTCAATCTGGCCGAAGAGGATTCAACTCGGGAGGACTATGAAGATTTTCAACGGCGTTATCCATCGTTTTGTCCTTGAGGACAAGGACATTTTGAGAAGGACGAATTGTTACGTGCAAATCCGAAGTAACAGAAGAGGAAAGAAGAGGAAGAAGGAATCGGCCATGCAATCTTAATGCATGCAATTTGTTATTAATTATCGAGTCAGAATTAATATTGTAGGGTAATGTCGTGTTAAGTAAAAACGCAATACAGAAACACGTTTCTATTAGTAAGGTCAGTAGCAATTTTAGGTCTTTTTATCTACAGCTCCAACGAATGGAAGGGCGACACGTGGCACTCGAAGGGCGGGCCTTCAGCTCCCGTCAAACTCTATAATCGTGTTTTCCCTTTTAGCACTTTCTATTCTTAGCTAGCACTTTCTACTTTTAGGGTTATATATATAGTAGGTTTGAGTAGGAGAATGGTAGCTGATTTTTGGTGTAGCCTATCTTCGTCTTCTCCGAGCGTCTGAATCTGAGTTGGACTTAACCTTCGAAGCACTTTCAGTGTTAGAGCTTCCCGGGTGGTTCATATATCCGTTGTTTGTGAATCGAATATTATTTTTGCATTATTATTATTGTTATTTCCATATCTGTATTTTGGAACGTTGCATAATCTCGTTCTTGAAATCTTGAACTTGTCATTTCTCTGGGTTGCTACGTTCACGGCAAATTCTTATACGTGATTCCTTGGCCGGACATATTCCTTGAACTCAATATCGAACTATATTTATTCTCAAATTATTGTCTTGAATGATTTCCGAGAATAAATATTTCATTGGCTCGAACTTGAATCTAATGTTTATTGAATTCCTTGAGATCTTTATATACTCGCTCTTGGAATCCGATATTGAACTTATTGTTCTTCTTGACTTCCATATTCACGACTATTACATGTTCTATTCATTTTCATCCTACTCCTAAATCATATGTTTTTCACCAAGTCATTTGGACTTATCGTTTCTCCTTTATGATATTAATGCGCAGGTAAAACAAAACTTTATACCTAAATTTCCGTAAGTTCTAAAGCTCGTGTATGCCTGTGATTTGCCACGTCGAGAGGCACTTCTGGACTCTGGTGATGCACCATATATGGATCTTTAGATCTAGAATTTTGAAATAGAGTAAGTCGTGGAACCCTTTTTGTATAAGACGATGATTATACATATAAATATTGAAGTTTAATGGTGTGAATATCGAAATTTTTTTGAGGAGCAGATTGAGGGTTATTGAATGTAATGCAGATTCATTGGAAATTCCTCCGAAGTTGGGCACAATCCGCCGTCGCCTCATCATTCGTGCAAGTCGGCATCCACTTCGGGGTGAGATTTACTTATTTCAAAAATAGAGAGATTGTGGGAGGAGTGAGATATATATAAGTTGAATTGAGGGACTGAACGTGTGCATCATGGAAAACAATTTCATTAAGTTTTTATCATTCCATCTACATGCTCAATAAGCTAATCATTAATTCAAAAACAAATCCAACAAAAGACATACATATACATACACATATATATACTCTACAAAAACCGAGTAACATCCAACTCCAAAGGCTGCTTCGTAACACAGTAACCGGTTCTCGAGCAAGATCCGACGACTCTCCTCGTTCTTGATCTAATCTCCATTTCTTGCCTTTTACGAAGATTCTGCCTCTTTATAATGGCGCTAAGTCTCTCCCTTCTGTAGTTACTGTTCAATGGAATTGGCATTGCATCTAATCCCATCAGTTTCCCGACAACCCCCGGTTTGCACCAAATCACACTCTCCCCGCCTACCACACATGGCAATTTCTTTCGGCTTTTTTCGAAATCGTCGTATTTTTTTGTGGAGCTTTGCATAAGTTTTGATGCTCTAATAGGTGCTGCCGAATTATTCGTGAAGGAAGACCGGTACATGGAATCTTTTCCGTCTAGAGAGAATCTAGGGTACTGATTCAGCGCGTTCCTCGCGCTTTTCAGTATGTCGGAGCTGTTCACGCACGACATTCTGTGATGAAACTCGTTGTTATTACTACTATTATTATTACTATTACTTTTAGCTAGTTTCTGCTGCTCCTCCATCTCTAGCTGAAGAATCATTTCCTCCAAAGTGGGGTGGCGGCTTTTCTCTAAACGACCGCGTTCCGCCATGCACGTGGCGGCCGCTGCGGCGGTGGGGGTGCCGCCACCGATGAGGAGGTGGAGTTTGTTCTGGTCGAGGGTGGAGGTGGAGCCTTCGCCATTGCAGAAGTTTTTGAAGCCTTTCTTCATCTTTGCTCCGAAAGAATTCTTGAGAACAAACAATGACATGTCTTTCATAACTTGTTTTCTTACTTGTTAAAGAATCAATATGGTAGAGAAATTGGAAAAATGAAGTACTTTTTGGAGTGGAGAGATGTATATAAACTATATATGAAACAGAGTTTCTTATTATAAAAGAATTCACATGAAAATATGAAGAGAGGTTAGACAGAGTGTTCACAAGTTTCCCATCCCCCCTTGAAAACCTTGTTGATTGTTTTAATGACACTTTAAAAATACCTTCAATTTTCAAATATTCAAAAAAGAAGTACAACTTAATTACATAAAAGGAAACATGTCTTTCAGTTCACAAGCAGAGAGTGACTACGTTTCATTAAATGATTCACCATACAATATATTTAAGGGTAAATAGCACTTAACCCCCTTGTGCTTTCACCATTTGGCAGATGACCCCCATGTGGTATCAATTTTGGCACATTACCCCCTTGAGGTTTGATTGAGGTAGTTCCGTTACTTTTTCCTTCCATCTTAACGGTGCGTGTACATCACACCATCATAAAAGTGAGTGATTGTAATACACCCCACTCTTTGTTTTTCCATTTTCGTTTTTCATTTCCTTTTTCTTTTCCTTTCTAATTCAAAGTTAAATCGGGTTTGCAATTGTCTGGAATTGTGGAACTGATTTAGGGTTGTTTAGGTGGAAATTGGGTTGATATTGTTTTTTAATTGTGTATGATATATGATTAGGGATAGAGTTTGGTGGGTTAAAATATCACATTTTCGGACAATTTTTTTGATTTAATTGGAAATTCAAGAAATTAATTTAAATATTACTTTTGAAATTTATATATTCATCCAACTTTGGAAGCTTCAGAAAAATAAAAATTATATTTAGGATTTCAAACTTTGAAACTTAAAAAAAATTCAAAAAAAATAAAAATAAAAATAAATATAACAAATATAATAATAATAATAATAATAATAATAATAATAATAATAATAATAATAATAATAATAATAATAATAATAATAATAATAATAATAATAATAATAATAATAATAATAATAATAATAATAATAATAATAATAATAATAATAATAATAATAATAATAATAATAATAATAATAATAATAATAATAATAATAATAATAATAATAATAATAATAATAATAATAATAATAATAATAATAATAATAATAATAATAATAATAATAATAATAATAATAATAATAATAATAATAATAATAATAATAATAATAATAATAATAATAATAATAATAATAATAATAATAATAATAATAATAATAATAATAATAATAATAATAATAATAATAATAATAATAATAATAATAATAATAATAATAATAATAATAATAATAATAATAATAATAATAATTAGTGGCAGTTAAATTTGAAATCCGTAGAATTGTTTTTTAGAAGTGGACTTCAGCAAATAAATAGATTGAAAATTAGAATTGTAGAAACGGTACATATTTTTAAGTTACAATAAATAAATTACAAGAGAAGAAATGGAAATTCTAGAAACCAACCACCAGTTGGTGCGGATGTGATTTTGCCTTATTTTAAGGGGTAATATTGTCTTTTCAAGTTTTCTGTTAATGGTGTTAATAGAAGCTACCTTAATCAAACCTTAAGGGGGTAATGTGCCTAATTTGATACCACAAGGGGGTCATGTGCCAAATAGTCAAACCACAAGGGGGTTAAGTGCAATTTACCCTATATTTAATTCTTGCCTCCCTTCCACGTGGATCACCAACAACTACTACAACTAGGCGGTGTCAACGAGCTGAGCTCGGCTCGGCTGTCTTGGCAGGCTCGAGCTCAAGCCTATTTTGACGAGCTCAAGACCACGCTCATTTTGTTTATTTTATTTTTATTATTTAAAATTATTTATATTATAACAAAAGAATTACAAAATAAATAATGGAACTCTAATTATATATATATATATATATATATATATATATATATATATATATATATATATATATATATATAAAATTTGTATATGTTCTTTTTAAATTATTATATATTATTTAAATAAAAAATAATGCATAAACAATAACTAAAAGGTAGACTCGCGAACCGGATCGTGAGTCTACGAACTACTAAAAAAAAAGTTCGAGCTCGAAAATTTCAAGTTCGAGTTCGTGCTTTTTTTCGAGTCGGCTCAGCTCGTTTACCACCCTTAACTACAACTACAACTGAACCCTTCTTTGTTCCCCCCTACAGAATGTACATAATGTGATCGCCGCTGTTGCACAAGTGTACGCTTCATTAATGCCTTTTTTTCCGAATAAATGGAGAAATGGGTTTCATGTGAATTTGCCTATGTGGTCAATATTAATGAACCTGGACCACTGATATACACTTGATTAAGTTTGTTTTTGGCACTGAAAGTTAGGGAGGGAGATATATGTGTTTATGAAACTGGCTTTTAAATGAACGATAGTCTGTTCGGATGCAAACTGATCGATCAAGATTCAGTTTAAGCTCGTTTCACAATAGAAAATGGACTCACAGGTCAAAATTCATAACAAACAATTGCAGTCTTCACAATTAAAAGTAAGTGATTATAAATAATAAGATTTGCTCTCGTCTCAAATCACGCAATGTTAACCGAGTACAAAACTAATAATAAACTGCACATTAGCATCCAAAGAATTTGGCATGACAACACGACACAACGTAAACAAGATAAAAAATCCCACAACAATATCTTGTTCGGAATAGAGGACCGTGGTGGCTAACGTGAAATTATACATATAAAGGCCAAGTAACAATAATGTACATATATAGTGTGACAAAATTCGAAATTCACCTATGCGCTAGCTAGCTCGCAAACTAGTCATCCTGTGGGAGCTTCACTAGCTTTGACGAATCTGCCCTTCACTCTCTTCCTAGTATCGGCTCTCGCTTTTCTTGATTCATATCTTATATGCTTCTCGTACCTGGGCAAAAATGTCATTTCATGATCAGAAAAATTGCATTCAGATTTATTTAATTTATTTATTTATTTCGGAAATAGGGTACCTCCGTGTTTTCTTCTTTTCCATGTAACGTTGCATAGCGTTGTCCCTATTCTTTGCGAGAAGCTCGACATCCTCCTTTGTTATTGAAGGAGCAGCGGTGGTGTTGGTGGTGGTGGTGGTGGCGGTACCTTCAGTTTTCATTAAAATGGAGTGATCCATGAACTGGATATCCTTCGAGCCACCATAGCTTTTGAGTTTCTTCGGAAAACCGGAACATGGTACAGCTAAATTGTTGCTCTCCGATGTTGCGGTGGGACCCTGACTTGTTGTCTGGTTATTCGAAGCATTCTGCATTTCAACAAAATTCAACTTTCAGAGGCGAAAAAGAGAATAAATATTACAGTAAATCCTTCAACACTAGACAAAATTATATTTCCGCCAAGTAATATCCGTCGAAACATGTAAAAAAGTTTGAAACGGCAAGTAATGCTTACACTAAAGGGAATTATATTTATATCCTCATTTGCAATACAGTCGACTCCTCTTCTCTTCGACAAGGACGCTTCTTTCAGAATTTCTCCATAATTATTCATAGTGTAGAGCATGTCACTTCCGCCGTAGTCTATTTCTAGGTTGCCAGATTCGTCATTTCCCCTCAACTGTCCCAGATTGAAGTCCCATATCTGCCGAACCAAACACGACAATAATTATCAGATGACCAGAAATTCAGTCAAATCACTACCGAATGTGTTATTAATAACAAGACTTGAAAGAGCACATACGAAAATCGACACCCACGAAATTGCAATTTTTGGAGGGCAGAACGAGATTCTAATAAGCTAACAAGAAAACAGAGTATGTAGAAGCATAAGCAAATAGAGCAAGTTCAGAAACTATACAGCTAAAGTTATCGGAAAGATGAAATATGACGAAACTCGGAGTTGTAAACAATACATTAACCTCATTTGCGAAAAGATCGGAGTAACTACGTGAGCACAACTCGGCAAATAATGCAGTAGCCATAGTTCTCGTTTCTTTCAAGGCCCGAGAGTATGACAAATAAGCCACAAATACGACAGTAATTGCCTTCCTAAATAATAAACCTCCAAATTCACAAACAACGAATACATAGCCAATGTAAACAAATCGGTGCCTTAAAACCGGGTTTCGTGATAATCTGCCTTGAATTTGAATGAATTCATGCGACATCTATAATTCAAACACATCAAATCGAAGATCCAAAAGCAGAGTCAAAATACCGGAAATGACATGGATAGCCCACAACTGAAAAGTGTACCCCATCAAAATTGTAGTTCAGTAAAAAAGAATCTACATTTTGAGCTTTTCTCTTAGACAGAAAAAGAACAAACAAAAAACAAAAAACAAAAAACAGAGCATCTTCACCAATATGCAGAAACGAATCTGGAAAAAAAAAAAGCAGATCGAAACAGTACCTGAGTGCTGTGATCAGATGTGGTTGAGTTCCAGAAAATATCGCCTTCTTCCTTTGGATTCGCTGACGTCTGCATCTTCAGCATCGACATAAACCCTCCTCCATCCTGCTCCTGCTGCTTCTGCTCCTCGTACTGTTCACAGAAATTTTCCTGCTGCTGCTGCCAGCCACCGCTGCTCGGAGTCCGCGGCCGCACGTCCTCCCCATCACCATCGCCGCCGCCGCCGCCATCCGCCAACAACTCCATCAACTGCTTCAAAATGACCTGCTTCTGCTTCCCGCAGCTCGGGCTCTTCTTCTTCATCAATTCACCCCCGCAATCCGAGTAGATCACCGAATTGGCATTCGGCACCATCAGCTCATCCAGCAACCCACCCCACTCATACGCCGCCGCCGCCGCGTCGTGCTTCTTCTTCTTCTCCTCAATCTCCAAACCCCAGGCCGACGCCAAATCGAAAGCCGAGGGGCAACCGGAGAAGCCCTCGATGGGGCACCGATCGTGCGCGGCGGAGGCGGCGCAGCCGCCGTGCGCATCCCAATCGCACTCCTGGCAGAGGACGAGGCCGTCGGTGGCGCATCGGACGGCGGCGGGCTCGGCGGCGCAGTTATCGCAGATCTGGGAGCGGAGATGCTTTTTGGAGAGGGCGTTGGCGGAGTGCACGTGCTGGTCACATGACAGGCAGAGCTTAGCACTGTCGGCGCGGCAGCAGAGTATGGCCGGCCGGTCGCCGCAGTAATCGCAGGCCACCATGGCCGAGATATTTAGAGAGAGAAAGTAGAGAGAGAATAATTCTTAAAATTTCTAAACGAGGAAAGAAGGTGGAGGAACATATGCTTTGATTGATAGTTGTTAAAAATATCTATACAGATTTGGAAAGTGGAGTTTTTAAACTTCAAACTACTTTCTTCGTTTAAAGTAATGTTAGTTGAATAAAATTTGCAGCAACTGGCAGATGAAGATGTGCTATTTATATACTCGTGTAAAATTAAATTAGAAAGATTAAAAAAATATATAAATGCAAATTCAATTCAATTATTCGATATTCAACTTGTGAGCATATCTTCGATTGAATTCCAACATATTTTCCTATGCAATAATATATGCGTTCCGTTTGGGCTCGAGTTTAGGTCAATAATTAATAGAATATAACATGTTTTGTAAAATTTACCTAAGGTGAAATACATCATGTAGTTTAAAACTGTTGATTTACACATAATAACACACATATCCATGGTCATATGTATGTCAGTATGTGTGCTTAGTAGATAGTTATTTAAGTAAATCTAGGGTGTAAAACCACATATTGTATTTCATCGGGTATAAGATCTCATAAGCCAAATATAACCCATTTGTTTACTATTAATGTAGTGTTCGTAAAAGCTTATTTAAAAGTAGAAGTTATGGATTGTGAGTTAAGTTATTTTTTAAGTGTTTGTTTCTAAAAGTTGATTGTGTTTGCAAATTTATTAGAAAATAAGCTTTAATAGGAAAAGCAGAGTCATGGATGTTTAATAAATTATAGGTTAAAGTTGTTTATTTTAAGAGAAACAAAAGCAAAAATTCATTTTGCAAACACTTATAAATAAATTATGAGAAAAAAAAAAGTTGATAATCTATTTATAAAATCTTTTGCAAACACCACCTAAATATCGCTCTGAAAATTACTTTTGGTGCATATTATTTATAATCTAACAATGTATTTTTCAAACATTGATTCTCATAAACAAAACAAATTATCGTATTTGATTAAACCGTAAAGAGTAGAATTGGAGGGAATGATATTTTAGTTATGTATTTTATCCAAAAGTTCATAATATTTATTATTTTTCTTAATATATATGTTTGAAATCTTAAATGAAATGTTGAAATAAATTTTATAAGAGTTGAAGTTGATTAGTAGTATATGATTAAATTGAGATTCATTCATAACTCAATTAATAATCAAATATGATGATAAATCAAATTAAGTTGAATAACGATGTGCTTTCCTCGATTTGATTCATTTACACTATAATTAATATTTAGCATAACGATGCTATATTTAAATGTCTATAACAATAGTAAATCAATTACTCCCTCCGTTCCTTTATAATTTTCGTTTTTAGCTTGTGCACAAGGATTAAGGATCTCAATAAATGTTGCTTAATTCTAGAAAAATATATGTTCTTATACTAAAATGCCCTTGCCAATAATTAATGTGAGAGACTGTTAGAGATAGTTAATAAGGGTAAAATTAATAATTACACAATTAATGCAGTATTGGAAATGTAAGTGACAGATAATATGAAACAAAAATAATTTCAAAAAGAGACAGTTATTGTGGAACAGAGTATCTTTTTATCAAGGAAAAACTAACTAGTAGTGACAATAAATACATATAAGGACACAAAAATATTTATCTTTGCTAAAAGGCATTTATAAACTAATTTTATTTGCTACAAGCCCCTAATTGAAGCGTATCATTTACATCTTACTCTTGATTCCACCTCCTCCAATTAATGCCAACAAAACTTTTTGGGTAAATTCCACTTTACCCCCTCGTACTCTACCCAAGAACCACTTTACCCCCTCGTACTCTCAATTTCATCGATTTACCCCCTTGTACTTGTACAATTTCCCAATACAGCCCTCTTCTTCAACTTTTGTCAATTTTGACTCTGACGCCGTTTGGTCAACTCTGTAAATTACAAAATTGCCACTGCCTATAACGCGTCGTTTCTCCTCCGTCAATATTGTCATTCCTTCTTCTCCCACCACTTCCCCTTCCAAGATATCCCCAAATTGAACCCCTAACTTAGTAAAAATCAAGACCCAAAAATTGATCGATTCCACACAGTGCAAAGAAAAAAAATATATGAATGTGTGAAACTTTCTATTTTCTAATCACGAGAGTCAAAATCGAAAAAAATCAATATTTAGGTCAATATTTTGACTCTTGACCAAATGGAGTCAGAGTCAAAATCGAAAAAAATTGACGAAGAGGGCTGTATTGGAAAATTGTACAAGTACAAGGGGGTAAATCGATGAAATTGAGAGTACGAGGGGGTAAAGTGGTTCTTGGGCAGAGTACGAGGGGGTAAAGTGGAATTTACCCAAACTTTTTTATGAAGTGAAGTCATGCGATGTTGTTAAGGCCTAGAAAAATGTGTTTTCTATTCAGGTTTGTCAAACTTGAAAAACAGTTGCTGCTACATATTGACTGCAAATTTCTAAAAAAACAATTTAGAATATTGACTAAAAATTCGCAAAGAACTTGTGAAAGTTCTAGTGAACATGTGAGAATTTCTGAAAACGAACCAAAAAAAAAATGAATTTCCATAAATTGTCTCAAATTTGGCAGCAAACTTATGAAAACTAAGTAGTTTAACGAAATATGACAGTTAATTTCTGAAATTAGTTACAATTTTATAATGAATTTTTAAAATTGATAAAGATTGACCCATAACTTCCAAAATTGACATTGAAGTACTAAAAATTAGCAATGAAGTTCTATAAATTGAATATTTATAAAAAAACCATATATATATATATAAGTAAATTTATGAATATTGAATTTGAACTTGTGAAAATAAAGTAGAAGTTTCAACAAAATATGGAAGTGAACTTCGAAAATTTATATAAAAAGTAACATTGAATTTCCAATTTTGGCTGAAAGTTGGTTAAAACTTAGATACTGTTAAAATTTGATCACTAACAATCGAATAGAGATAGTGAAATTCTAGAAAGCAGTAAAATTCGATAGTGCGGAGCATGCCCAAAATTATTCAACTGACGCGACCACTCTATTCACAAAACACTCTACACTCTTTTCATAAATATTTAGCTCATAAAAATGGTGAAATATTTTAGATCATATAAATGGTTTATATTATAAAAAATAAAATAAAATAAAGTAATAAATAAAAGAGTAGGCATATTCCCCTTTTTTTAATTCTAATAATTTGGAAATCAATTTATATTTTCTGGTAGTACGGACTGGACCACTCAGTAAAATATCTTTACCTTTTTGCTGAGCTGGCACGAAACCTTTTCCCCTTTTCCTTTTTACCGACAATATTCTCTTCCTTATCTTTCTTACCGTCTTTTCTTTTTCCCTTTTCCCTTTTCCTCCTCTTGGAAAATGACTAGATAATGAGTTGGATCTAGTTTGACTTATTTGACTAACCGTAAAAATATTTATGAATTAAATTTGATCTCATTAATTGCTGAACTCGAATTAACCTTGAGTTAATCACAATTAAATAAGTAATTACAATATTTATTTATATTTATTATTTAACATAAATGTTTTATACAGATAATACTATTTGAGAAAAAGAAATTTCGTAATAGATTTGCATACAATCATATACATGCACATATTAATATGTACAAATTTATAATTATGTATGCTTAACAATACATGTTTATAATGATATATAAAAATAACAATGAAAGTAAGTAAGGGCGTCTTACACCCTACATTATATCCTATTTATTACACCTAATTTAAATGTTTTTGATCTTTCAATTTAAAATACTAAATTACCATTACACCTAAAGTTATGATGATTTGGTTTTAGTCTCATTGTGGTCAAACCATATATCAACATATTACCAAATCCTATATTTTCATCAATATTTTTTGTGAATAAATTTGCAACTCCCATCCTTCCACCGTTTTATTATTTTCTCCACAAAATCTTATTTTTCCTATCAAATATAGAAATTAAAATAGATTTGGTGTAATTAATAATTAACATATAAAATTATTATATTAACTAATTTCATGTGATTACCAATTTATAAACATATTTATAGTAAATATATTAGTGTTAATTAATGAATTGGTGTTCATAAGATATGTACATTTATTATTATGAAATGTTTTAATGTTTTTTTATTAATTTTGTTGTAATATTTTTATGCATTTAGTTGTGAAATTATTGTTTATGTGTGGTTTTACTATACGTATAATAATTTATGTTGATTTCCATTCATGTTTCAATAGTTTTTTAAAACTTAATACATTTTTAAGATTATATAATTAATAAATTTATTACTTATAGTCGGATCTATAATTAATATTTTTGAAATTGAAACAGATTAACATTAAATTTATAATTTTGTGATATATTTGGTGGAATATCATGGGAGACCAAACCAAATGCTATTCTCTTTAAATAGGAAAATTATTATTATTTTATTATTTGGTGTAAAATTTGATGGTATTGGTGGGAGACCAAATACACCATTTCTTCACCAGGAGTAGTGAAATTATAGAATGATGTGCTAAGAAGTCTCCGACCGGTCACTATATCGCAATTTTTTTTTTATCTAATTTAGGTGTTTTTAGCCTTCCATCCAAAATTCATATATCACCATTACACCTAAAATTATGGAGATTTGGTTTTAGCATCTCACCGTAGTCAACCCCCATAGCACCAGATACCCAAATCCTATTTTTCCATCAAATTTTTTGGTGAAGGAATTTCCATCTCCCACCCATCCACCATTTTCCTATTTTTTCCACCAAATCCTATTTTTCCTACCAAATATAGAAGTGAAAATAGGATTTGGTGTAATTAACACCATTTTATTAATTAGCATATAAATGATGATTTTAACTAATTGCACCTGATTACCGACTTATTAACATATTTATTGTAAATACATTAGTGATAATTACTAAATTAGTTTCTAAAATATAAATACATTTTGTATTATTAATAAAAATATTAATTCTAATATAATAATATAAATATGCTAGTTTTTAACTAATTTGTATATTATTTTTGGTATCAATGTTGATTAATTCATTTGTTTACTTAACTAATAAGCTAATTACTATTAATAAAATATAATAAGCAACAATAGAATGATTAACGAAACAAACTTTAATTGATGAAATACGGGACGAGACATTTAAATTGAAATACATAACTCATAAAACAACAAACAACGTAACATGATAATAAATATGATAACAAAATATGATAACAAAATATAATAAACTATAACACAAATTATATAAATTTAAATTCTCATGAACTACTTAATAGAATGAGATATTTTTTTTATGATTTTAAATTAATTTATGTTGTAATATTTTATTGATGCGATAATTTATGAGATTATTGTTTAGGTATACTTTTATTATATGAAGATAATTTTAGTTCATGTTATTTCATGTTTAGATAATTTTTTTAAAAATTGATAGCATAATTTTTAAATTATATAGTTAAAGACATTTATGGTTTAAAATTGGATCTATAATTAATATTTAGGAAATAAAATATACTAGAATTATGATAAATATTATATTTACGGTTTTTGGGCATATATGGTGAAGTGCCATGGGAGACCAAACCAAATCTCATTTCATATAAGTGGTAAAATGGTGAAATATTATTATTTGTTGGTCTAAATTTTGGTGAAATCCATTGGAGACCGAAAATACCATTTCATATAAAATGGTGGAAGGATAAAATGGTGTGCTACAAGTGCGATATGAACCAATTTTTTTACCACAGAAAATTGAATTTGGTGAAAAAAATGATGAAACCGGTTAAAATGTTCGAAGTGTAGCACATATATTTTTCGTTCACTAAGACGTGAATCTCTGCACAAACTCAAATAAAATAGAAATGGTAACATATATGTACAATAATGAACTCGATTCTTGTTGAGTTCAATTAATTACGTTTGTTCAATTTCTCAATGATTAATCAAATCAAACTCAAACACAATTCTAAAAGTTTGATAAAAATTTAAGCAAAGATGAACAATCGCGTATTTAGTTCGATTTGATTCGTATACACCTCTAAGGTCCCGTTTGGTTGTCAAAATAAGCAATGAATAACTAAATAGTTGGACTTAATTTGATGTTTGATATCCTAAATAAATTACCGGGTTGACCCGCCAAAATTATATAATCATGGCTTATCTTGCTTATATTGATTTATCATGCTCTAGTGAGTTTTTTTTTTGTTGGACGTCGCAAGCTCCAATAAAATAATTGAGTTTCATTAGATTTATTTAATCTTATCTTGGCTAATCTTATTTTGCCAACCAAACGGGGCCTAAGTGTATAACAATGAGTTATGATCTTGATAAGCTATGTTTGGGTTTTCCTGTAGTTACCTTTATTAATTTGGGTTAATGTATTGGATAAGTTGATTACGAGTAAAATGACAATATTTTGGGAAAATTACATGATATATATTTGGTTTTATTTTCCAATAATATAAACAATAGAAGGAAATTAAATTTCATGTGTTTTTAGATAATTGATAATTTTTTTCATAATTTTATCAAGGGTTTATTAGGGATAACCCCCTTGTTCATATTTTATAATGAGGTAAATCCAATTTTTTTTCCCCTTTTTGAGATAGACCCAATTTTGCCAACTTGGCAAAATATATTATATAATTTTCCTTTAATACCCCTGTTTTATTTTTAAACGGTATTTATTTCCATTACTACGTGATTTGAGATTTGCTGATACGTTGCCTAAAATCACGGAATAAAATTACGTGAGATCATTGGCCGTTATATCAAATCGTGTACAATATTTTTCGAAGGTTCTCTTCAGCGTTCCAGCGGTTTTTTATCGTCTTTGAAGATTTATGCACCGTCGTTGAAATAGGATCGAATTTGAGCGTTCGTTGTTGGACGTTGTTAACCGGGTATGAATGCGTTATTCGTTTTTATTTTTCGCTCAATGTCTAGGATTGTCGATTACAGTGGTTAGAAATTTTTAAGAGTTGTGTTGATACTTGATTCTATTAAGTAGAACGTTTTTTAACACAATTATTCCGTCATATATACATCGTTATTTTTGGCGGATGATGTTTGTTTGGAAGAGGATTGACAGAGTTAGATGAGGATGGTTCACGCATATCGAACCAGAGTTGTTTTATATGAACATCGTAGTTGGTTTACGCATTAATTGAAATAACTGTCCGCTGTCGTGGAGTTCATGAGTCTGATCCCGGTCGATAGTTGGTTTATTTGTGTATAACGGATTTTAGGACGCTGGGTAGTACATTAAAATATATTTCGTAGTATTTTTTGAGATATCGTATGAATTTTGCATTTTAAGTTTATTTTTGATCATATTAATATATTTTTTAGTATTCTGCATTTTTAATGTCGTATCATGATTCAAGGTTTTTATCGATGGCGAATTTTGTACGGATCTTGTTGAGATTTTGCATTTTAAGTTTATTTTTGATGATATTAATGTATTGTCATTCAAATGTATTTGCAGTCTATTTAATAATTTTTTAGTATTCTGCATTTTTAATTTTGTTTCATGATTTTAGATTTTTTCGATGGCGAACTTCGTACGGATTTTGTTGAGGTTTGGTGGGTTGGTTGCTATAAAGAGGTGTTTACGATGTAATGGCTCGGTAACTTCGGTTAAGTTTTAAACCGTTGTAATACAGTAATATGCTATTATGAATACCGTATGATACTACCATTATCATTTTATTATACTATTATGAGATTATTAATGTACTAGAGTCTTTTAAATCGACATATTGGTTTGATTGTGTTATGATGTGTTTTATGTATTTTATCAAAACCCTAGATTGAAATTATGAGATTATTAATGTACTATTTTATTGGTTATGTTGGAATACTTTACGTTGGTGTTGTTCTCAATGTTCTTGTCATTTCAGTGGTATATTGTTTGTAACACAATTCATATCACTACTATAACCGTAATATACTATCATAGCAGATCAATGTACTATATTAAAATTATTAATATACTATGTGGTTGAATAATACGGGATCCATAGTCGATTAACGAGATCCATAGTCGAATTAGATCAATAAGATAGTGTATTACATGATATAAGGAAAATTACCCTAATTGATTAGTATTTCAAACAAACATATTATTCAGTTTCCATATATATTATTATTTTTTCATATATATTATTATTTACCTTAATCGTTTTCATATAATAAGGAAAATTACCCTAATTGATTAGTATTTCAAACAAACATATTATTCAGTTTCCATATATATTATTATTTTTCCAATAGTCAATTAACTAAACCCATAGTCGAATTAGATACATGGGATAGTCTATTAAAAGATATGAGATAGTCTATTAATTTTAAAATACAAATCCGCCGCCGTCACTTCTCAAATCTAGGGTTTTGATGATTCTTCGGCCCATAGTCGATTAACGAGATCCATAGTAAAATTATACCAGTGGGATAGTCTATTAAATGATATGGGATAGTATATTAATACAGATGTAATTCGACTATGCATCTCGTTAATCAACTATGGGCCGAAGAATTATCAAAACCCTAGATTTGAGTAATCCTAGATTTGAGTAACCCTAGATTGGAGCAGTGACGGCGACGGCGACGGCGACGGCGACGGCTAACGACGATATCACTTCTGGTGGATGTCCTGCCCATCAATTGTTGCAATATCACTGATTTAGTGCTCGAATTCGGTATGCGATTATAACAGATCTGCAATTACACAAACGTGATAGTCGATTTAGCCAAAACATATCAACAAATCGATGGATGATAGCGATTCAGCGAGTGACGACGACGTACCTACGACAGCTTGCTCGGAGTGCACGAAAATCGTCGTTTCACGGCAGTGCAGACGTCTTCCCCTTTCAATCGGCCGTACCGGGAAGTTGTTCTGGGAGGTTTTGCAGTTTATTCGATAGTGGGTTTGGGATGATAGTGATTTAACGGGAAAATAGGAAGGGATTTGATTTTATTTCAAAAGGTAAAGTAACGGGTTTTGTGGGATTTGATTGAGGGTAATTATGTAATTAGGAAAAGTTTGGGCTGTTATCAAAATGACAAATATAAATTTGGCTCTACCCTTATTATTTGAATGTTTAAGGGGATTATATCTAATATACCCTTTTATCAAAGACTCAACCATAATACAAATTTGATATTTTTATAACTATAAAAAAGTCTTTATCTAAAGACAAAATTTGCTGATAAATAATTTACCTTATGATATTTGTGTCGATAAGCAAAGTAAATTCTTATAAGTTTTTGTAAATAATTTTTTTTTTCTTTTGAAAGCCCATTTTATGTTACTTGTACTAAGGTTAATTAGTGGTGACTAATTAATTATTAGAACAGTGTGAATATGTTATGAAATTCAAAAATTAATTAAAGCAGTTAGATAGATATGCAAATCATAGGCCGCGAATAACTTAACCTTATTCGTAAAAGTTCACATTTGTCTATATTTGCATAATTCAATTCAATTGATATATAATGCCTAACAATTGCCAGCTTTTCAAAGTCCTACATTTGATTTGGCACAAAGTCATACGTTTGATGTATAGATAAGATACTCTTCAATTTTCATTAATTGTCAAAGTTGAAGATAAATAGGGGATGCATTACGCATCTTATATAACTGGAGGTGAAAGTTGGAAAGAAATTTCTAATTTTCGTAGGTTCAGATCCGAAAAGTTTTGATTTTAGAAAAAAAATTTCATTCCAATTTCTGAATTTTCCGTATTTTTTGGAATGGAATCGAAATTATATTTAAAAATGTGGAATTATCAATTTCCAATCCGACTTAATTTTCGAAATTAATTCCAAAAATTCCGATTATTTTCGAAAATTACACTTCCAAATAATATATATTATATATTACTTATTATTTATTTTACTTAGTGCAAAAATAAGTTAAATATTTAATTATATTTTTAGTTTAGTGTCGTTATGGAGAGTCAAAGTCTTTTATTTGCTATCAAAGTGGGATTTTATTTTTTCAAAAAATGAATTGAGACTTAGGAGTACTAGTTATGGATTTTATCAAAATTCGTGTTCTTGAAAATTTATGAAAGTTTCTGAAAATTTTCGAAACTTTTTAAAATTTAAAACTAATTAATGTGATTTCAGAAAATTCGCAAAATTTGGAATTTTTTCTTAACTTTTGGAATCATAATGAATTTTCATAGCCTGAAAGTTTTGTAACTGAAATTAATTTTGTACTTCCAAAAGCATTTTAAAAAACTTTCGAAAACATTAATTTCGATCTATTCCATCCAAATTTCACCGCTACATATATCACCCTGTCGATGATACCTCTCTTACTTTTATAGCCAACTATTTCGTGGATAAGTATAAGATTCATTGTGTTCTCTAGTAATCGTGGGGACCCATATATTATTTATCAGCCAATGAAATGAAATTTATCTATTATATTCTTTCAATGAAAATGACGTCAACTGGTCAATGCTTTATAGACACTGAATTTTTCAAAAACAGAATCAACAGCTAAAGCAATAATAATGTGGAGTTATTTTAAACATGTAACTATATCAATCCATTGTTCAATTCTACACATGTTATATTTTTTTTTTTTTGAAAAAATACAAAAATATTTAGGGGTTCGGTACATCCAAATTCTTTTAGAGGCTTTTATAAAAATAAAAAAATAAGTAAATATTTACGGCATGTGTTCATCATGAACTAGGATCGAACTCTTCAGGAGATTACTAGTTGCATTACTTATAGCTTCCTTGGTCGTAGATAAGACGGATTCGAAATTGTATTTCATTCGAAGACATAATTTGTATCCCTGAAATATAGTACTTCCATGTCTCCCTCACGTCAATCCCACGAGCCTCTTATCCATTCTTATTGAATCATAGCCAATGAGCAAATCAAAAATAGAAAAACTTCAATTGAGTTTAGAAATAATCAGGTTCAGTTAGACTTTATTTAGAAGAGTATATGTTAACTATGTTATTTTTCTTAGATTTTATAGTGTATTAATAAATATGAAAAGAAAATATAGTTATTGTAGGACCTATGGCGCTACCAGTTGTCCTAAAATCAATTGGTGTCAGAAAAAATGCAAACTCTAGTTTTATAGTGCATTCAACACATACAAACATCCAAGATATTCGATTGTGAACCGTCGTCCATTTTCGGACTTCCACCACGTGGACAATTGCTGTCAAACCGAGGCTAACAGTTATAATATATTTGATTTGTTCTATTTGTTATTAATAAACTTGAATAGTGGCTAATATCTAGTAGAGTGGTGTGGTGGCATGTCTATCCTGAATCTTTACACAGTTTTTAAATCTTAGGACAGGGATCTCATAAATAGGGAAAAATGTTTATCTGATGGTGGAAGAAAAGTGGAACCCTAAAAAGGCATGTAATAATATTTGACTCCAGGGTCAAACTCGGAAGAATAAATTTCGAAAATATCATTTGGAATGGACCACTAGTACATAATTCGATTTACACACACTGACAATACACGTATACTTTTTTTTTAAATATTTATTTGGTGCAAATATTATTAAATTATTATTATGGATAGTTGTATTAAAAAATAAATAAAAACCACGTGCAGGTGTGTGTTGATACTTCGATAGGACATGGAAATTTAGCTCTTTTGGCCTTTTCAAAGGCAGGTTTTGCGGCTCCCTAGGTCGGATGACGTCACTCGTGACATATTTTCCGTGCCCCTTTTAGTCAATTCACCACCGCCATTTGGACCATTCCACATTTTCTTTTCGCCTTTATTATTTTTTTGACCTATTTATAATTTTTTTTTCTATTATAAATTTTTTTAAGGGTAAATTACACCCACAACCCTAAGGTATGCTTAAATAACTTTAAGGTTCCTGTGGTATCGATAATTACACTCACCCCCTAAAACGTAGTTAGAAACTCTAACGGGATATTGCATTGGATACATTATTCCGATAGGGTTCTAATGGACTATTACTTTTAGCTAGTGGTGGAGATAACATAGAGTTATTGGGAGTTACAGGGTGACATGACTCCCCCCAATATTTCTTAAATCACCCATAAATATTTGTTGTCTCCACCACTTCCTGAAACCAATAGTCCATTACAATATCGTAATAACGTATCCAATGAATTATACCATTAGAGTTTATAACTACGTTTCAAGGGGGTGAGTGTAATTATCGATACCACATGGACCTTAAAGTTATTTAAGTATACCTCAGGGGTGTGGGTGTAATTTACCCTTTTTTTTTAAATTACGCTTTAACTACAAATAATGATCTGATAATTAATTTTTTAAGTGGTAAATCTTCTACAACTACTAATAAATAATACAATAGAGCAACTAACAGCACCCAATATCTATATATAGTAAACGAATCTGGAGTGTACACGTTTAAAAACAACTACTAATATTAAAAACAGGTCAACTTTTGAATTGATTGAGAAATAATTGATTTGGATTGCTAATTGTTATTATATTGACAGCTCAAAATTAGGTTAATCCATGGTATTTTGTTTTCAAATCAGATATTATCAATATATAATATGGTTTGGTGGCTCCGGTAAAAAATAAAATAAATTATAAATGTGCGTTAATAATTTATTCGGTTTATTACCTTCGTCGTGCAAAAACAATGTTATTTCACATGTTCTTTGTAGTTTAGCCTGTGCTTGATTAATAGCCAATATCGTCTTCTTTCGGTAAATACTAAATACCGATGAGATTTTATTTATTTATTTATTTATTTAATTTATATAAAAGCTTTTAATATTTTTTATTTTGGAATAGAAGTAGTAACTGTTAACTGGATTTGCTAATAAATATATGGGTTACCGGGTGGGCCCACGGCCCATACAATGATAATGGGCCATTTGAAATGCTAAAATGAATGTACAATCATATTAACCATATTCATATGCTACTGTTACAGCCCATTAGGGGTGTAAACGAGCCGAGCTCGAGCCGAGCTCGCCTCTTTTGGCTGGCTCGAGCTCGAGCTCGAGTTTATTTTGTCGAGCTCGAGCTCGAGCTCGAGCTCGCGAGCTCCTCTTTTTTTGGCTCGAGCTCGAGCTCGTGTCAGTTGTGTCGAGCTCGAGCTCGAGCCCATTGTCTTTTTTTTTTTTTTTTTTTTTTTAATATTTTTTTAATTATTATTTTATTATTAAAAATTATTTAAAAAAATAAAAAATAAAAACTAAATTGTAATTATATATATTTTTAATATTTGTATTTATTTCTATAATATTTTACATTATTATACATTATTTAAATAAAAATAACATATAAAAAATAAAAAAAATAATAAAAAAATAATAATAAATCCGGCTCGCGAGCCGGCTCGCTAGCTCATGAACAACTGAAAACCGGCTCGAGCTCGGCTCATCAGAAAGCTCGAGCTCGCGAGCTCGAGCTCGAGCTCGAAAATCTCGAGTTCGAGTTCGAGTTCGAGCTTTTTACGAGCCGGCTCTTCGAGCTCACGAGTCGGCTCAGCTCGTTTACACCCCTACAGCCCATCATCACATTTCCTTGATTTTTTTTTAATTATATATTGTATATTTTATCATTAAATTCACACATATTTATTAGGGCAAATTATGGCCACCCCTGAGTTATGTTCGAATAACGGAAAACTCCTTCATGTTTGGATAATTACAGTCACCCTCCTCAACTATGTATTATGTTACGAAAATACCCCTCCAGAGGTAAATTTAGGGATGTTAAATCGGTAAAACAGAACCAAAATTTCGGTACGCCAACATTTCATATCGTTTACAGAACTAAATATACGATTTGGTTTGGTAAATAACCAAATTATATAAATTTTATGTAAAAATATTTAAAACGAGGGCGGTTGTAATTACCCAAACAAGAAGGTTTTTTTTTTTTTTTTTTTTTTTTTTTTTTGTAATTTGGCCATACCTTAGGGGTGACCGCAATTTGTCCTATTTATTAACTTTTTAAAGATGTATGTTGAAGCCTTAAACGCATATAATTTGAAAAAAAAAATGCATAACAATTGAAGTTGCTTAATCGTCACCAACCCTAATTAAGAGAGTTGGTACCTAACCTTACCAATAATCATCCGTTGATTAAATTAAAATTTGTGCGAATTCGACTTTAATTAATAATCAAATAAACTTACACCCTATAATTCAAATTTGATGATAAATCAAATTAAGTTTGAAGAATGATGTGCTTTACTCAGTTTGATTCGTTTACACTATAATAACTATTTACTATAACACTATTTTCGTAATAAATCGGTTCTTCTTTTATCAAGAAAAACGAGCTAATAGTGACAATGAATATAGATAAGGACACACAAATATTTATCTTACTAAAATTTATTTGGATAATAATTTTATTTGCTACAACCCTTTAACAAATCCCGTCGTTTCCATCTCGATGTGATTTTTTTTCTTTTTATGAAGTGAAACGACGAATCTCGAAGGAACGAGTAACTTTGCCTATTAGCTACATATATCAAACTTTTCATTTTCACTAAATTTTTAACAAACACGTGAATATGTTGATACGTTGATGTTAGTTGTTATTGTTAATTTATGTTTCAAAATTTTATGTCGAAGTTCATATGTGTTAAAAGTAGGGGTGCAAGTTGGAACGGAAATTCCAATTTCCGCCGATTCCGATTCGAAAAGTTCCGATTTTGGAACAACTTTTTTCATTCCGACTTCCGAAATTCCGATTTCCGAAATTTTCCGATTTTTTTGGATTGGAATTGGAATTATATAAAATAAATTTGGAATTTCCGATTTCCGATCCGATTTGATTTCCGAAATTATTTCCGAAAAATTCCGATTTTTTTCCGAAAATACACCTATAAATAATAAATATTATACAATATTTATTTTTCCGAAAAATACACCTATAAATTTTGTTTTAGGATTTTGACATAATGAATTATTGTTAGAAGTTTTATTAGATACTACGGTGTCTTCACTTTTATTTATTTTTTCAACTAAATTTTTGTAGTTATTAGTTTTACTTTTATCGACGTGAACGTTTTTAGTTTTGGAAAATTGTGAACATTTTAGAAAATTTTCGCTATGTTTTGAAAATTTTAAGCTAATGTGATTTCCGATTTTTTTCCGAAATTCCGAAATTTCCGGGCCTTTTGGAATTGGAATTAATTTTTAGATTCCGAAAATTTTGGAATTGGAATTGGAACTGATTTTGTACTTCCGAAACGTTTTGGAAATTTTCCGAAAAGGCTAATTCCGATCCGATCCATCCGACTTTCACCCCTAGTTAAAAGCATTAACAAGATGATAACAAACATGTGTTAGTTTTATATTTTTAACGTTTTATTTTTTGGTCCACTAATCTTTAATTTAATTAATTTTAAATAGTGGGTAATTCAATTATGGTATTAAGGTGATTTTATGGTAATTGATTTGTAATGTTGAAGGCAATAAAAGAGCATGATGGGTGGGATTTGTCTTCTGCCGTTACAAATCAATCGTGGCCCTCTTCTCTCGTCTATAAAAGAATCCACAACTCTTATCCTCAACCATCAGATGCAAATTAAGAATTCCATCAATTACAGAAATACCTAGTGAGTTGTGATATTAGAGAGATAGAGAGAAGAAGATGTGCTACGAATAAGGTTCTCGCAAGGAGATTCGAAGGAGGCCTGACTAGGCTCGGCTTGTAGAATGCTATCGTGTCTCTATCGAAATCCATGGCAAACGGTATGTCGATAATCTCTATTACGTGATTATATTCTTAAGATGAATTTGATTTCAAGATTCTGTGATTAAGGTTTTCCGCATAAAATTAAATAAAAGTCTTTCAATTGGTATCAGAGCCGGGTTTTGAAATCGATTCATCTTAAAGTTTAAAATTAATTATTATATGAATATCTTGTTATATAATTGAATCCATTTGTCTTTGTTTCTAAAATCCGAAAAACCATTTCGTAACTATTTATCGTCTGTACTACTCACCCAGTATTATATATATATATATATATATATATATATATATATATATATGGCTGTTGATTGAATTGATATTATATATATAAGTCAATGTGTGTGTACAGCGTGTTGTGTGTTAATATGATAAACACACGTGATATATATTGTTAACCTCAAATTTAAATGTCTGCAAAATAAATTACAAGACAAGAAAAAATAGGAACAAATAAATATATTTTAATCAAAACGAAAATGGGTTACGATCTTTGTTGATTCCTCTGATTCTTCTCCTAGATATAATCCAAGGGCCGAAGCTTGTTTTTGAATTGAGAGCTTGATTCCACCGTTGATTTGCGGAAGTAGATATGGATATCTAGAAATCGATTTGGGGATTTCTAGGTCTTGTGGATATGGTGCCTTGATGAAGATGTCGAACATCTGCGGTTGTTGTTCTTCGTCGTGGCAAGAGCTCGAGACTTGAGAGCTTTTGAGTGCTTGATGTCCGCCTTGCTTGATGCTTGTGTACTTGTGTCCTCGTATCCCTGTATATGTCTTTGCGTGTGTTTTATGCCTCCTTTTATAGGCTCGATTTAGGGTTTCTTGACTTGAAACTTGGGCCGGTGGACTTGGACACTTACAACTTATTTAATGTGAGCTATATTTTGTAAGCCCAAATCGCTAACCCAAGAATAAAAATTTAGTACTCATTCTGGGTTAACCCATATGATATATCTGCGAAACCCAAATTTAGTGTGGACTTCAATATAAAGTCCAAATTTATTATGGACTGTTAATCGAGATCCAAATCAATAACCAAATTATTTAGGCCATTAATTTGTAATTTAATCCCAGTTTCAATGTCAACAAATGCCCCCACTTCAAGACTCGACGGAGAACATGTCGAATGCTTGTAGAAGACGAGACTTGAAGTATTTGACTTTTTTTTTTTTTTTTTTTTTTTTTTTTTTTTTTTTTTTTCAATTTTGCATGGCCATACCAAATAAATTTGGGTATGTACATAAATGCTACTTGACCACCAAATTAATAACTGGGGCCCACCTCAATTATTTGTTTGACAAAAATGGCTAGCAGCACACCCCAAATACACGTGAAGATTGGATGCGCTCCTTTTTTTTTTTTTTTTTTATTATTATTATTATTATTATTATTATAATGGGACCCACAACTCATGGTCTTTCTAAACCACAATCATGAGACGAAATCCAACTTTAGGCAAGTAGCAGCACAAGGAAAGAATCTCTGTGAATTTTCCACTTTGGCAATGAATAATATCTTTTCCTCCTTTTATTTTTTACTGCTGAGTATTATTTAGAAAATTCCTTCTAAACACTTATCCCCTTCCTCAAGTAATAAGATATAATTTTGCTACTCTTTTCATCGCAGCATGCATATAATGGGTAGCTCTGCTATTTCGTCTTCAGATAAAATATTGTGCCTTGGAAATCCCCTTTTGTTTCCACAACCATCGAGACCCCCTCCTTTCTTCTTTCTTTCTATCTTTTTTTTATTCGTTGTACGACTGGTAAGTTTGTTTTCTTGATCGAAACGTAAATTCCATTCTTCATAGACGTAAACAATCACTTTGCGCAGCCACGCACATAACGACGCCACTAATCCTCTATCTTTCTACATATTGCCGGAACGATTTTTTGTTTTTTTTTTTTTTTTTTTTTGGTGGAACCCATGATATTTTTTTTTGATAATCTTTAGGGAAATCGTGGAGATGTACATCGAAGATCGAGACGAACCTTTCCCATGCATCGTTATTCGCAATGATAAGGACAACTTCAAAATCAAAGGTACAACCTTGCGCGTTCATGAACCGGTTTCAAACTGCCCATCTTCCCAGTCACGATCTATCGAAAAATCCATGCACCTCTCCAATTGGTCCGAGGAAGCTACTAGGGAAACAATTGACTCTCGTTCCGGCTCTTCTTCCCGTTCACGAGTTTTTCTGCTGAGGTCCCCGCTTCACGACGAAAAAGCTAAACCTGTAGATTTTATACTCCTACATCGTCCTTTCTCATTCAAGGGAGGCTCGTGGAAGATCCCACCATCCAACTTCGGAGAGGTGTCCTTTCATGTCGGCTATTGGGAGTGGACGGAAGACGTGTTAAGCCATTATGCGGACACGCTTCGCCAAGCCAAGATATATGCTGCCGTTCATGCCTCGCTATTCACGTACGTCTGCAACAAAAAGGTTCTTCGAGCTTTTCTTGAATTATGGTGCCCTTCTACGAACACTTTGCACACGGCTAATGGAGAATTATAGATCTCCCTATGGGACATACGCGGACTATGCGGGCTGCCCATTCATGGAGACTTCTACGACGAAGTGGTTCCTTCAGCGAAAGAGCTCCTCAATCATGACTCTCGTGGAACTTTCTCACCTCGTAGTTGCAAGTACTTATTCATGGCGTACCACAGACTTTCAAAGGATTCGAGTGGCGTACTACTCTCCGATTGGGTTGACTTTTGGTTCAAAGGACCGACCAGATATAGCGAGCCTCCTTTAAGGTTATCAAGAAAGAGGACTTCTAGGCCAAAACTTTCTCGCAATCCTTGTGGAAAGGTCGACGCGT
This sequence comes from Erythranthe guttata, assembly GCF_056151865.1. Classification (NCBI taxonomy): domain Eukaryota; kingdom Viridiplantae; phylum Streptophyta; class Magnoliopsida; order Lamiales; family Phrymaceae; genus Erythranthe; species Erythranthe guttata. The sequence continues at coordinate 5,499,944 of NC_142543.1, read as the reverse complement.
CAAAGTTATCTCGCCCCAAGGAATACGACATACCGTTTGCAACGCTCAAAGTCGAGGAAGATATTAAAGAAGAAACTTACTTGGCCGCGTTCATTGCATGTTGGCTTTGTAGTTTTGCTCTCCCTCATGGATCAATTGATAAGATACGCGCCTCTGTTTTCAAGGTTTCAAGTCGAATGGCTAGAGGAGAATATTTTTCGTTGGCAGTTCCTGTACTAGCAAGCATCTACCGTGGCTTAAGGGGAATATCTACATCAGAGAATTTAGGCGAGTCTCCTATTATCTTTCCCATTCACTATCTCTATGCATGGATAGGACATACTCTCGAGACTCACTTTCATTCCAAACTCGAGATAATCGGCGCTCATATGGTGAAATATGCTGGAGAGAACATGGCTAAACATTTTGATCTCGATGAGGCACGCGACTTGTTTCATAATATCAATATGTCAAAGCTCCGAGACTTGTGGTATTCCAAGCAAGAAATTTTAGTCACGGACGATGCCAAACTCTCCAGCAAATGCAAAGATATTCTTGTGGCCTTGCGATCCAGCTATATGACATTCCGTTGTGAAGCAGAACACATCATTGAAGCGTACAGTCCTCATAGATTCAGCCGCCAACATGGTTTTTGCCAAAGCATTCCGGGTGACTTAAAGAAAGAAATATTGACTTGTGAGTTGCACGAACTCATCCGATTTTGGAAATCTTGCACTTTATTGGGAACATCCTCCAAGCTTATTATGCCAAGTGACACATCTTCCTTTCCTTTGGTGACAAAGGAGTATACAGAACGGTGGGCCAAAAGTTGGAAAACTTCTTTAGGAGCAAACACTAAGTTATCACTCAAACTTGGTCGTACTGTTCAAAGAGCTTCAGCGAAAGACCCCAAAGAACCTCATGTTTCTTCATCTATTGGAAAGGGAAACATCGCGCAAGCTGCGGAGAATTCTACTAGGAAACGGCATATTCCTCTTGATAACGCGGCCTCTGATCCCGCATTCGAAGCTGCTCATGGTGAAGGGAATGAGATCATCTCCGCGCTTTTACCTTCGAACGACGAGTCTAGCAACCACTGTCCATCGAAAGAGACATCCAAGGTTTTTGACTTAGCCGTTGCAAATTACTCCTTTTTTGAGGGCGTGCCTAGTTCTTCATTGCCTTTAGATGGATCAGTAAAATAAATCACCCTATTTTTCTTGATTCATTTTATTATTATTATTATTATTATTATTATTATTATTTTTAATTAATTAATTTTTTTTTTTGGTTTGACTAAACTTAGAATATGGGTCTAAGCTGCCTACGTACCCTCCTCAAAGGGATCAAGTCATAACGTAGTTCAAGCGAACAACTTAGAACATTTTTTTTTTGTTTTGACTGAACTTAGAATATGGGTCTAAGCTGCCTACGTACCCTCCTCAAAGGGATCAAGTCATAACGTAGTTCAAGCGAACAACTTAGAATATTTTTTTTTTTTTTTTTTTTTGGTTTGACTGAACTTAGAATATGGGTCTAAGCTGCCTACGTTCCCTCCTCAAAGGGATCAAGTCATAACGTAGTTCAAGCGAACATTTCACTTTAATTTATCTTGTTCTCTTCTCCAAACGGAGATATTTCTTCAAAGATAATGCGAGTTTTGGATTCAAATCATCAACAGCGCTTGCATAACATGAGCTAACGTTAACCTCCACTTCATCTTCATTTTGAGCATCTTCGCATACATGGACATGATGTTTGATGACGCGATGCTTCACCTTCACCGCTCCATTTATGGCAATAAGCAGGATCGATGAATCTTTTCTATTTTGTCGAAGTGGCAGAGGACTTTGAGCTTCACTTCTCAATTCCAATTCGTCTACTTTCTCATCACGTTCTCTTTTCCTTTGTTATTGCCCAAGACGTGTGAAAACAGATCTTCCACTCGTAGACTGCTTATTATGGACACTAGAGACATAATTAGAAGTTCCAAGACTCTCAAAGACAGAAGCTCGAGCAACAGGAGCACCGAGTCGATAAAAAACGGAAACACGATCGGTTCCTTTATTTTGTTTTCCACCTTCCTTTACGGTGATATGTTGGACATTGACGCACTCTTCTTTCCTTGACATGCATATCCTAACTGGTTCAATTGGAGTGAATCCCAAACCAACTCTAGGTTGATCAACATGGAAACCTTGTCTTCTCAATGTCCTTTGTGCTTCATTTAGTCCGTGGGTCTTTTCTCCCGTTAACTCGGATTTTAGTTCACCTAATCGTGGCGAGCTAGAGAAGTTGTATCCACACTTGGCTAGGAGACTATATGGTTTTCAATTGAACTCTCCTTGAACTCTTTGATGTTGAACGAGCGCGGAGGGCATTTTCTCACGGGCTAACGGGCTTAAGCAGATGATGGGCATAATCAACTCCCTCTTGATGATTCGACAATGACTCGATTCCACTTTATGTGGTTGTACATTAGATGGCAATGAAATGCAATCATTGAACAAAACTTGTACTTCTTTTTGGCATGACGGAGGAACATATGGGAATACCGGCGAATCAAATTTCTCTATGGGCTTGTTGATTTTGCATGCCGGGGCTTCAATTATAGTAGTTAACTTCTCGAACTTCGTGCCACTATCATCCATAGGTGTGTACTCTACTACCAAATTTTCTTGCACCGAGTTTAAGTCCACATAAAGTTTAGCATCGACAAAATGTGATTCTGCCTCAGTGAATGGTTTTGGATTAGCATCGACTTTCATTAACTCTCCATTCCTCAAGTATTTGAAGCATTGATGAAGGGTAGATGGAACTACTCCATTTTCGTGAAGCCACGGCCTTCCCAATAACATGTGATAAGAGGTCCTTGCATCGATCACATGGAATAGTGTATTGGCGGTTAGTTCTCCAATCGTGAGACCTAATCGAACCATTCCAATTGCTCGTTGGCCCTCTTGATTAAAGCCTTGAATGGTCAAACGACTGCGAGTCAGGTCTTCAACTGTGATCCCCACTTGTTTCAAAGTAGACTTTGGCATGATATTGACTGCTGACCCTCCATCTATAAGCATGCGGTCGACCTTTTTCTCATGCAATAACCCGGAGACAAAAAACGGCCGATTATGAGGCTTTGACCCTAGCAACAAATCCTCATCCGTGAAAGTCATAGTTGTGCAACATGTAGCAAGTTTTTGACTCTTTTCTTCACGTGCAATGGCCGGTAACCTCTCGGCTTTTGCTTGACGAAGGTATTGCGGAAAGAAGTCTTCCAAAGTTACTCGATTACGACGGGAACCTTTGAATGAACTTCTAGGTACGGTGTCATGTGCTTTCGTATCCTCAATCCCACTTTCATAGCGAGTGGGTTCAGCTAGCTTTATTGGCTTCAACGAGTGAAGCTTCTCGACACGTCGCCTTTGTTTTTGTCGATGCGTCACGAGGGTCCATTCACCATCATCATCAACTAAAGGTGTGGAATCTTCTTTGCATATGATTTCTCTCTCAATAAGCAGAGATTTGACAAAGGTTGGATCAAGGCTACCGAATTGAAATTTCAACGATTCTTCTATTCTAGAGGATAGAACTTGACGAGCACTCCGGGCATGAGTGATGCTAGCAACATTTGTGTTGACCACATCTTCGATATCTAAGATTATTTTTCCTTCTCGGGCCAATCTAAGGATCTTTTCCTTCACCACAAAGCATTTTTCTATAGGATGACCGATAACTCTATGATACTTGCAGTATTTAGGGTCATTTACCGTTTCAGCCTCCTCGGGGCGTTTTGGTTCAGGCAACTCTATCAATTTCTTTTCCAACAATGTATCAAATATTTGCGAGACGTCAGAGTCCGGGAACGGGTATTCTTTTTCTTGCATTTCTTTCAACGTAGGTTGACGTCTATCATTGAACATACGTTGATCTTCATCTCTTTCGTCTCTCTTCTTTGATTGAATTTTCACATTGCTTGCCTTGATGGCCATAGACTCCTCAGCAATCCTAGTGAATTTATCGCTTCTCTTTGAGTCTTTGTTTTCCATCAGTTGATTGTCCACGGTAAAATCGCTTTTATGGTTAGCGATGCTCAATTCCATATCGTGGGCACGAGTAGCTAATTCTTCAAAATTTCGGGGCTTAATCCCTTGAAGAATATAGAGAAGTCCCCAATGCATCCCTTGGATACACATCTCAATTGCTGACACTTCGGATAACTTATCCTTGCAATTTAGGCTTAGCGCACGCCAACGGTTGATGTAATCCACAACCGGTTCATCTTTCCACTGTTTCGCATTGGTAAGCTCGATCATACTCACAGTACGACGCGTGCTGTAGAAGCGATTCAAGAATTCATGTTCCATCTCTTCCCAACTGTTGATGGACTCAGGTTCCAAATCCATATACCAATCGAAAGCATTTCCCTTGAGTGATCTTACAAATTGTTTCACCAAGAGATCGCCGTTAGTCCCCGCATTGTTGCAAGTTTCGATGAAATGAGCAATGTGTTGCTTGGGGTTCCCCTTTCCGTCGAATTGTTGAAGTTTTGGGGGTTGGTATCCCGCTGGCATCCTCAATGCATCGATCCGCTTAGTGTACGGCTTTGAGTACATGGGTGAGACTTGAGATGGTCCGCCATATTGCGCTTTGATGGCATTGGCAATCATTTCTTGCAATTATTGAACAGACAGTGTGGCAACTGACATCGAAGAATGAGCGGCGCCTTGCACAAAGTCCGGCTTAGGCTGTGCTTCTTCCACTTGCTTTGCTTTCTCGTCACGAAGCGGGTAAGATTCGTGCTTCGGGCTAAACTCCCCAACCTCTGACTGTTCCAACTTATCCATTAATTGAGTGATTTTCATGTCTTTGTCTTCGACTATTTTTTGAAGATTAGCCACTGTTTGGGTCAAGTGCGCCAATTGCTCATCCACGGAAGTTGCATCAACCACCATAACCGGCAATGTGGTGAAGGCTTGAGATTTGGAGTCGATCTCTTCCGAGCCCGAAGAGCTTGAGCCATTTGTCGTAGTTGTATTATCGATCTTGCCCCCGGTGGATGATAAACCAACAATGGTGGCAATCTCGGCAGCCTTTTGGATCAAAGAGTTTTGGTTCTTCTTTGGATCCATTGGATCGTTGAACACGAGGATATGCGCTTCAATATGTAGGAGAGGAGATGAGAGGCAAAGTGGTCCCACTGGGCGTGCCAATTTGTTAACCTCAAATTTAAATGTCTGCAAAATAAATTACAAGACAAGAAAAAATAGGAACAAATAAATATATTTTAATCAAAACGAAAATGGGTTACGATCTTTGTTGATTCCTCTGATTCTTCTCCTAGATATAATCCAAGGGCCGAAGCTTGTTCTTGAATTGAGAGCTTGATTCCACCGTTGATTTGCGGAAGTAGATATGGATATCTAGAAATCGATTTGGGGATTTCTAGGTCTTGTGGATATGGTGCCTTGATGAAGATGTCGAACCTCCGCGGTTGTTGTTCTTCGTCGTGGCAAGAGCTCGAGACTTGAGAGCTTTTGAGTGCTTGATGTCCGCCTTGCTTGATGCTTGTGTACTTGTGTCCTCGTATCCCTGTATATGTCTTTGCGTGTGTTTTATGTCTCCTTTTATAGGCTCGATTTAGGGTTTCTTGACTTGAAACTTGGGCCGGTGGACTTGGACACTTACAACTTATTTAATGTGAGCTATATTTTGTAAGCCAAAATCGCTAACCCAAGAATAAAAATTTAGTACTCATTCTGGGTTAACCCATATGATATATCTGCGAAGCCCAAATTTAGTGTGGACTTCAATATAAAGTCCAAATTTATTATGGACTGTTAATCGAGATCCAAATCAATAACCAAATTATTTAGGCCATTAATTTGTAATTTAATCCCAGTTTCAATGTCAACATATATATATATATATATATAAAAAAAAAAAAAAGAATTCTGCATATCGTATGAATGGTCTGGATCCTTAGTATTACATGTCTAATGATTATTTTAGTATTTTGCTATTATGTAATTATATAGTGCATATGATTAAATTAACATCTGCACAATTATGCGTCATTTGACATGCTTTAATTGTAATCGGCATATATGATTATATAGTACACATGAAATTTTGTATATTTAATTGCGTGATACGATATGTCAGTACTCTTTTCGTATGTTTTGATGGGTTTAATATAGTACATCATGCAATATGTGTGTTATCAAATACATGTTTGTGTGATAACTCAAATAAAATAACGAGAATATTATTAGTTTTATATTTATAAAATTTGCTAATCTTGTTGTTGCTAAAGTGACCTAGATTAGTAAAATATAATAAATATAAGAACTATATGAAAGTTTAATCATTTACATGATATTAAAGATTATAATATTCTCAAATTGCAGTCATAATTAAGAAATTGAGACTAGCTCAAAGGATAGTCGATTTTAATTAATTATGAACTGGGTAGGGTATCATAATTTGTATTACTTAGCAATTAGAATTGTTTACCTAAAGGTAACATGACTAATTGACGAGTTCGATAAATTATGTTAGACCCTACGTAGGTGTTATAAAAGATCATTTACACCACATAGAGTGAACAATAGGTATACTATATTTCACCCAAAGGCGAACTTGTAGTGATATCGATAGTTCATCTTATTTGACTCAAGGTCTTATGTGAGCATCCTTTTATCTTTACCTTATATATTTGCTATACTTATTTCAGTTGCTATTCCTATTTCGTTGTACTCGCATGCTTCTGGTATTAAGACTCTCAATGGGTCAAATTTCTCCGAATGGTATGAACAAATTCAATTCACCTTGGGTGTTATGAATTCGGACCTAGCATTGCTTACTGAAAAACCTGGGGAAATAACGGATGCTAACAGTGAGGAAGAAGTTAGCCTAATTGAAGCCTGGACCAAGTCCAATAGGCTTAGTCTTATGCTTATTAGAATGACCGTTGCTAATAATACTAAGACTTCTCTTCCCGAGGTTGACAATGCTATGGAACTGTTAACGGCTATTAAAGAACGCTTTAAATCAGCGGACAAGTCGTTAGCAGGGACACTCATGGCTGAATTGACTACCATGAAATATGGTGGTGATAAGGAAATTCAGGAACACATCCTGAATATGACTGATAAGGCTGCCAAACTTGGAGCTCTTGGCATGAAAGTGGAAGAGTCCTTCCTTGTGCAATTTATCCTTAACTCACTTCCATCAAAGTTCGACCCATTCAAAATCCACTATAATACTCAAAAAGATAAGTGGAATTTGAATGAGCTGACTAGTATGTGTATTCAAGAGGAAGTGAGATTAAAGCAAGAAGAAAATCACTTTGCATTGGCTGTAACTCATGGAAGTATGAAGAAGAAAGGGAAATTTGTGAAGAGTGGAAAGAAATTCGCACCAAACAAAAGATATAAACCTGGTGAAAGTAGTCAGGGTCATGGAAAGGATTTTGTTGTCACCTGTTACTGTTGTAACAAGAAGGGACACATAAAGAAGGATTGTGAGAAACGAAAGGCTTGGTTCGAAAAGAAAGGTATTCATCTTTCTTTTGTATGTTATGAATCAAATCTTATTGAAGTTCCTTCTTACACTTGGTGGCTTGATTCTGGTGCTACAACTCATATCACAAATTCATTACAGGGATTCCTTACAACTCGGAAACCGGAGGAAAGTGAAAAGTACATCTATATGGGGAACCGTCTCAAATCTAAAGTGGCGTTTGTTGGCACTTATCGCCTCATATTAGAGACGGGTCACAAGATGGATCTTGAAAACACTTTTTATGTACCTTCGTTTTCTAGGAATTTGGTTTCTTTGTCAAAACTGGATGTTTGTGGTTATTCAGTTTTAATTGGTTATGAAAAACTCAATTTTATGTTTGATTGAATAATAATTGGTTCCGGTATTTTATGTGATAGTTTATATAAAATATCTTTGAATCATGAGTTTGAACAATCATTATTAACCACTCATTCGGAAGTTGGCGTAAAGCGAAGCCTAAATAACGAAAATTCTTCTATATTGTGGCATAAACGATTGGGGCATATCTCCAAGGAAAGAATCGAAAGATTGGTAAAAACTGGAATTTCGGAAAATCTAGATTTTACTGATTTTCAAGTGTGTGTGGATTGCATTAAGGGTAAGCAAACCAAACACAATAAAAGAGGTGCCACAAGAAGTAAAGAGCTTCTTGAGTTAATCCATACAGATATCTGCTCACTACCTATTCCATGTTTTAGTGGAGAAAAGTATTTTATCACCTTTATTGATGATCTATCTCGTTATGGTTATCTCTATCTAATTCATGAAAAATCTCAAGCCGTTGACATGCTTGAGGTGTTTGTTACGGAAGTCGAAAGACAATTAGATAGAAGAATTAAAGTTATACGATCAGATCGGGGTGGGGAATACTATGGTAGATATGATGAGTCGTGACAAAATCCTGGCCCATTTGCTAAATTCTTAGAAAAGCGTGGTATTTGTGCTCAATACACAATGCCTGGAACACCACAGCAGAATGGAGTTGCTGAACGTCGTAATCGTACTCTTATGGATATAGTTAGGAGTATGTTAAGTAATTCAACTGTACCCATTTCACTTTGGAATTAAGCCTTGAAAACCGCTATGTATATCTTAAATCGGGTTCCCAGTAAGGCAGTCCCAACAACTCCTTACGAGTTGTGGACTGGTAGGAAACCTAGTTTAAGACATTTACATGTTTGGGGTTGTCAAGCAGAGGCTAGAATATACAATCAAAATGAAAAGAAATTGGATCCTAGAACAATTTCTGGATATTTTATTGGTTATCCACTAAAGTCAAAAGGGTACAGATTTTATTGTCCTAACCATACTACGAGGATAGTTGAAACTGGAAATGCCAAATTCTTAGAGAATGGTGAAGTTAGTGGGAGTGTTGAATCAAGAAAGGTAGAACTTGAGGAAATTAGGGTGGATATTTTACCATCTTATTTCTCTCAAGATAAAATTAATCTTCAACCTATACAGCATGTTGAAACAAATGATTCACCACTCCATGAAGATGTTATCATTGGCAATATTGTAGAACCACAACAACCGGTAGCTTTGAGGAAATCTCAAAGGGAAAGGAAATCTGCCATCCGATGATTATGTGGTGTATCTACAAGAATCTGATTTTGATATTGGTATTCAAAATGATCCAGTTTCATATTCACAAGCCATGAAAAGTAAAGATTCTAGTAAATGGATTGATGCTATGAATGAAGAGTTGAAATCAATGGACTATAATGGTGTCTGTGATCTTATCGAATTGTTTAATAACAGTAAGAAAGTCGGTTGTAGATGGGTCTTCAAGACCAAACCTGACTCTAAAGGCAATATCGAAAGATTTAAAGCTAGACTAGTGGCCAAAGGTTTCACTCAAAAGGAAGGCATTGATTATAGAGAAACTTTCTCTCCAGTATCTAAGAAAGACTCTCTTAGAATCGTTATGGCCCTTGTAGCTCATTATGATTTGGAGTTGCACCAAATGGACGTGAAAACCGCTTTTCTGAATGGGGATTTAGATGAAGATATCTATATGGATCAGCCTGAAGGATTTGCAAAACAAGGAAATGAACACTTGGCTTGTAAATTAAAGAAATCCATATATGGACTTAAACAAGCTTCTAGACAATGGTATATAAAATTCAATGATACCATTACTTCCTTTGCATTTAAGGAAAACACTATTGACTAGTGTATCTAAAGGTCAGTGGGAGCAAGTTTATCTTTTTAGTCTTGTATGTGGATGATATTTTACTAGCAAGTAGTGATTTTGGTTTACTTCACGAAACCAAGAATTATCTTTCCAAGAATTTTAAGATGGTTGATATGGGTGAGGCAAATTATGTTATTGGGATAGAGATCTTTAGAGATCGATCTCGGGGATTGTTAGGTTTGTCTCAGAAAGGATTTATCAATCGAGTTCTTGAAAGATTTAATATGCAGTTTTGTTCAGCCATTAATGCTCCTATCACGAAAGGTGATAAATTAAATGAAAAGCATTGTCCAAAGAATGATTTGGAAAAATGAGAAAATGAAATTGATTCCATATGCATCAGCAGTTGGAAATTTGATGTATGCACAGACTTGTACTAGACCAGATATTAGTTATGCAGTGGGAGTACTTGGTAGATATCATAGTAATCCGGGAATAGATCATTGGAGAGCAGCAAAGAAGGTTATGAGGTATCTTCAAGGAACAAAGGATTACATGCTTACTTATAGGAGATCGGACCAATTAGATTTTATTGGTTATTCGGACTCCGATTTTGCTGGTTGTGTAGATAGTAGAAAGTCCACATCGGGCTTTGTATTTCTACTAGCTGGTGGAGCAATCTCTTGGAAGAGCGTAAAGCAAAGTATTATTGTTTCTTCCACAATGGAGGCTGAGTTTGTAGCATGTTTTGAGGCCTTTGAAGATATATTGTGATAACACCGCAACCGTTTTCTTCTCTAAGAATGGAAAGTATTCAAGTGGATCCAAGCACATGGATCTTAAGTACTTGGTTGTTAAAGAAAGAGTCCAGAAACAACAAGTATCAATAGAAAATTTAAGTACAACTCTTATGGTTGCTGATCCATTAACCAAGGGATTGCCTATAAAGACATATGAGGAACATGTTATTAGAATGGGTCTTTTGAGCAATCCATGATTTGATGAGTTATGATTATGTAATTGACACTTAATTTATTTAATGAAATGTTTCTGTTTTCCTGTTTCCAATTATGTGTGCACATATTATATTTGGAATTAATTTAACAGGATTTGTCATAACAAGACAAAATTAAAGGGGCTATTATGGATTAGAATAGTAAGGGTTATTAGTGGCGTGATACATAGAAGGGAATATGATGAATGAATCATATAACCGCTATGATTCACATTAATAACTCAAACTAGTTCTAATATTAAAATACTCTATTTACCTATTATGGTAATCACCTTAATTTTCTTTTAAAATTGTGATCACGTGTCAAATGTTTTGTATGAAGAACCAACTGAGTCAAATAATTTTTAAACTTATTTTTCTTAATCGATTCAGTGGACCAAGTGGGAGAATCTTAGTTTTACGTTTTTAACGTTTTAGTTTTTGGTCCACTAATCTTTATTTTAATTAATTTTAAATAGTGGGTAATTCAATTATGGTATTAAGGTGATTTTATGGTAATTGATTTGTAACGTTGAAGGCAATAAAAGACCATGATGGGTGGGATTTGTCTTCTGCCGTTACAAATCAATCGTGGCCCTCTTCTCTCGTCTATAAAAGAATCCACAACTCTTATCCTCAACCATCAGACGCAAATTAAGAATTCCATCAATTACAGAAATATCTAGTGAGTTGTGATATTAGAGAGATAGAGAGAAGAAGATGTGCTACGAATAAGGTTCTCGCAAGGAGATTCGAAGGAGGCCTGGCTAGGCTCGGCTTGTAGATTGCTATCGTGTCTCTATCGAAATCCATGGCTAACGGTATGTCGATAATCTCTATTACGTGATTATATTCTTAAGATGAATTTGATTTCAAAATTCAGTGACTAAGGTTTTCCGCATAAAATTAAATAAAAGTCTTTCAACATGACCAAATTGTCAATGATTTGCTCCAAAATAGTCGAGATGATGACGTGTCATCCTTGGAAGATATTTTGGGTGACAGCTTGCCGGAGATTTCGCCGGAGGGGTACCTACAACGCCGGGAGGGGTTTCCTGGCATAGAAGCTCCGACGATCAAGTCAGTTTTTATCCGGAGATAATCGGGTGTGATATGTAAGAGAGATGATAGATCTAAAAGGTTGAGAGTAACTCCCTATTTATATGTGAGGATACTTGATGGGCAAAAAATAAACAAACTTGCCCTAACTCCTCTTCTTGGGCCTGATATGACTTTGGGCCAAATACAAGTGAAAAACGCAATCCACGGCCCAATAAATAGTTAGGAAACCCCACGAGGACAATTTAGTCCGTATCAGTCAACAAACTTCTGAAATTTTGCTTAAATTAAGTGCAAAATTAAAAAAAAAAAAAGAAAATTAATGAAAATTAACTGAAAATTAGCAATGAGCTTTTGAAAGTTATAGTGAACATGCGGCAGTATGGCTATCAAGATGGCGAAAGATCGAGGTTAGGGTGATGTCATATTCGAAGGAGATTGTCTTCCAATCATCCAAGTTTTCAACCGAGGAGAAGCGAAATACGTGTCTTTTGGAGCTATTAAGCTAAATGTTTTCATTCTTGTTTCTTTCAATTTGTGAAACGTCGGGTAATTGTCTTGCCCATGCCATTGCGAACCTTGATTGTACCGAATATTTGGAAGGGATTATTCTTCCCCGGTATTGGCTAATGTAGCCTAATAATATGCTTCTGTTTCAAAAAAAATAAAAAAAATAATATGAGAGTGAATTTCTGAAAATTGACTATAATATGCAATGAATTTCCATTAATTGCCTCAAATTTGGCAGCAAACTAGTGAACATTGTGAATTTAAAAAAATATGGAAATGAATTTTTGAAATTGGTTTAAAATCGACTGAAAAGTGAAAACTTGTAAATTTTAATAGTAAATTTGATAGTGAACAATTGAAACGTTTCATTGGATTTCTGAAAATTAGCAATTGAATATTTTGAAAAATATATGGGAAAATTAGAGAAAACCCCCATCTAGGAAATATAGTTAAGGAAACACCCCATCTAAAAAATAATTAGAGAAAACCCCCTTAGTTAATATTCCACCCATGTGATATTTTCATAATTCCAAAACTACCCTTAATTGTCTATTATACTTTTTCAAACCCCTAATCTTATTTTTAATTTTATTCCGCCGCTTTCTCGTTTCTCGTTTCTCTCTTCTCTTCTTCTCTGTTTTCTTTCTTCTCTGTTTTTTTTTCTTTTATGAAAAGAGGAATCACTCGTCGTCGGCGTGTGGTGGAGAAACACTCTTCTTTATCAACAGTGAAAGAATTTATGGTCCCGAATTCGTTTAATACAGAGGTGTTATCTTAAGTGTTATGACACTTGAACAAACATGCAGCGGAAATATAAAGATAAAAGAACAATACTCAGAATTAAAAATGTTCACAAGTAAAGACTTGTGAACTTGCCCTTTATAGGACGGAAAAATATATTAAAATCAGTATTCCAAGAATACAAACGGAAGAGGTGCGAAAACTTCTTCCTTACAAATGAATCATTCTCATGATCATTCTTACAATCAAATCTAGATACTAAAAGAAAAATATTAAAAATTCTAGATTTCAAAGAATGTACTCATAAGGAGTACGTACAACAGATCCTAGAAACACACTAAAATTCTCGAGATTAAAACTTCAGCACTCTTTTTGTTTCTTCGAAATCTGTACCATTCTTGAGTCTTGAGTTTGGTATTTGTAGACTTGCCAAGCTTCCACTCCTCAGCCCATTATCTGCAAGAAAACCAACCACAAGAGCACTCAAGAAAGTGGGTTAGTGGGTTAGTTTGGAAGTTAAAATAAATTCCACAATTTAATCCTCTAAGCACTACTTAACCCACTAACTAAAATTTAGTTTAGATAATAAGAAGGTTAAAAACACAATGTGGAAATAGTCCACGTGTTTCAAACTCCCCCTTTTTAACTTTCTGATCAAAACTAAATTTTAGCTAAAGCTCCCTGAGATATTGCTTGAACTCCCCCTGAATTTGATAATACCAAAAATAATACAGAAAAAAACAATTCAAAACAAATTCAGCAAGATAGTCCAACAAAACTTAAAAAAAAAACCAAAGTGCAGTCCTAACCAAAAGTTCAGGGGAAAATAAAAACAGAACAAAATCAAAATATTGTTCATGAAAATAATTAAAGTAGAATATCCAAAGTCTCCTCAGTATCAGCTGCTGCTCCTCCATCACTAGCACTGGATCCACTGCTTTCCTCTGCTCCTTGAGCTTCACCCTCATTCTTTGCTCCCTCTTCATTGACTCCTTGCTCTCTGCCTCTGGGATCCAAAGGGTGAGAAGTCCCTGCTTCAACTTCATGACTAGCTTTTTCTCCCCCTTTTTGATCAGAAAGCGCCTTTTGAAGCATGTCCACCATGGACTGATGATAAGTAATCTGAGCTAGAGAGTGAGTAAGCTGCTGTAACAGAAGATCTCTAGGAACAGAAACAAGAATGTTAGGAGTGTTGTCAACATGAGGAGCAACACCTTCAGTACCAAGATTATTTTGACCTGATTCAGTTGAGAGAAAATTATCTCCATTCCAGGGAAGATCTTGGACATGAGGAGCCTTCAGAAAATTTTGAGAAACAGTGATCATGCTTAGAGGAGTGTGAAGATATTCTGAGTCATCTTGCCCCAAGTTTTGAGAGAGTAAAATGGAATAGATGAGAGAAGGATAAGGAAGATGAGTAGAGGGTGAAATTTTCTGGGCAAGATGACCTATAGTATTAAAGAAAAGTTTGCCAAAATCAACTGGTAATCCCATCCCCAATTTGTACATGAGTACTGCATGAGGTTTAGTTACCACAGAGACATTTTTGGATGGAATCCAATTCATCACTGTGAGTCTAAACAAGACAGAATAAAAAGCAGTGAGTTGAGAAACCTTGAATTTTCTGGGGTGAGCAGGCCAACTTCTTATACGATTTCCAGAAATAACTTTACAAACCTCAGTAAAATCACCATAATTATCCTCATCAATTACAGTAGGAGTTTGTAAATGAGAGTTGATAATTTTGGGAGAAAACGAGAAGATGGAATTTCGCACAAAAACTTTGCCAAAGTTTGGAGAGTTTTTCTTTAAAAAAGAAGTTTGAAAATTGGCATAAAATTCCTTCACAACAGTGGGATCATATGAGCAGGCAATCTGGATTTTTCTTTGATGAAGAAAAGCAGTGATCCTATGCCTATCAAACTCTTCTTTGGAAATTTTCTTTTCCTCAATGAATTGGCAGTTCATGATTTGATGGCTCAAAATTGAATCAGATTCAAAATAAAAAATAGGACTGAAGGCATTGGTTACCTCAAATGGAGTTGACAAATTCTTCCCATCCAAGTCTGGTTCTTCTTCTTCTGAGGAGTCCTCATCTTCTGAATCTTCAAGCTCATCTGGAATGTATGCTGGTTCAGGTGATGCAACAGGTGGGGCAACATCTTCTTCCTTCTAAGAAGAATCTTCAGAAGATTCACTGTCTGAATCTGAGGAGGGCAAATTTTTGCGAAAAGTAGCAAGAGGAACCTCCCAGCTGTCATCACTTTTCTCTGGTTCTTCTGCCTGAGGAGGAGATGCATCCGCTTGAACTGCTGCTTCTGCCAGAGTTTCCAGAGGGTCTGCATGAGGTGCTGATGGTGTTTCTTCAGTGGTGGTGAAATCCTGAGCATCAACAGTGGGAATGTCAACATGCTCAGCAGAGGACATCCCAGAAAAATCAGGCATTTCTTCATCCTGATAAGGAGCAGCATCCTCAGCAGCACTCTGAGGAACATTTGCTGAGACAGTGGATGCAGCAACATCTTCAGGAACATGGGCAGCAACACCTTCAGAAATAGGATGTTGAGAGGCTGTTGCTGCCATGCTAGGCTGAGATGTCTCCCCCTGAGTTGATGCTGAAGAAGGTGAGTTGTTAGATGATGACTCAAAGGAGCTGGAGGATAGAGCTTGGGCCTCTGGTTCTGCAAAGGTAGGATCTCCTTCTTCATCATCAGTTTCTTCATCAACCAAATGAAGGCCTCTTGGTGGGTTTGGCCTAACTGGAGTACGGCCACCTCTGCCTCCTCTTCTCCCACCTATGCCTCCTCTTCTGGGAGAGTTTTCTCCCCTCCGGCGTTGTGACCCAGCAGTATTCAGATCTGGGAAGGGGTTCATGCGCTTGGACCGGCGAGTTGGAAATCTGCCGGCAGTGGAAGAGGGACCCACGAACTCGAAGTTGTCTGGGTCAATCGGATTGAGCTCGTCTCCGGGCTCAATGTAGCTGATTGGTACAGCTTCAAGATTGACAGGATGAACGATGATGGCCAGATTTGGGTCTGCTGGTTCAGGTGCTGCAGCATCGCTGTGGACATCATCTACGGCGGCTGGAAGAGGATTTCTAGGAGGAGATGCCATGATACAGTAGATAAAGAGAGATTGCTTCTTTGTGCTGTTGATTTTTGAGTGTGAATTTTCAAAAGAAGAAGCACGAAATTTATAAGCCCTAATTTTTGCTGAAGAAGGGAAAAAAAATTGAAGTGGAGAAGATGAAGAAGTGGTGTGCGTTTTTCTTGGAGAAAGTGTGATTAAGGAGAATAAAAGTTTCTTTGGCAGTTTAAAGCAAACCGTGACACATGGCACAATAAGGAGTGGACTTAGTGGAAAATGAAAGACTAACCCATGTACCCATGACCCGTATAAATAGGGATAATTCAATAAAAATAAAAATAAAAACCGTAGCACTCATGAAATATTCACAAAAAAATAAAAAACATATTTATTAATGATTAATAGTGAGAAAAAGAGTTGGCTAACAGGCATAGATTTTATTATATATATATATATATATATATATATATATATATATATATATATATATATATATATATATATATATATATATATATATATATATATATATATATATATATTTTTTTTTTTAAACTCTTATTTTCAAGTCAAACAATTCACATGGAACATGATCAAGTGTTCAGTTTGAAGGTTCCTCAGTTACTAAGATATGACTATCAAAATAGAGGAGTTTGACTTATGTGAGAGTAATTATTCCCTAAATGTTTACATGAAGCATGATCACGTTTCAAGGTGAAAGACTTCCAGTTTCTTATTTAGAAAATAATCCATCACAGTGAAGTCATTATTTAAAGAAGCTAAGCTTCAGTAAATTATGTTGCAGCTTAAGATATTTGATGAGGTGCTGCAACATATTTCAGGACATGTTTATTGAGTACACATCCCGAGAGATTTTCTGAGTTTAGAAAACCTCTCATAATCTAATGCCTTTGTAAAGATGTCAGCCAGCTGATCTTCTGTAGGAATGTACTTTAAGCACACTATATTTTTCACAACTATATCACGAATAAAATGATGTTTAATATCAATGTGTTTAGTTTGTGAGTGTTGAACAGGATTTTTTGAAATGTCAATAGCACTTGAATTATCACAATATATGGTCAGGGTATCACTGGTCAACCCATAATCTCCCAACATTTGTTTCATCCAAATTAGTTGACCACAACATCATCCAGCAGCTACATTTTCTGATTCAGCTGTTGAAAGAGATACACAATTTTGCTTTCTACTAAACCAAGAAACCAGATTATTCCCCAAAAAGAAACATGCACCTGAGGTGCTTTTTCTGTCACTAATATCCCCAGCCCAATCAGAGTCACTAAAACCTATCAAGTTTGTATTAGTGTCTTTGAAAAACTGAATCCCTAAGTCTACTGTACCTGCAACATACCTAATAATTCTCTTCACAACTTTAAGATGAGTGACTTTGGGATTAGCTTGATTCCTGGCACACACACAAACACTAAACATAATGTCAGGCCTGCTTGCTGTTAGATACAGAAGACTTCCAATCATGCTTCTGTAAAGGGTGCTGTCAACATCTTCTGCAACATCATCTTTGGACAGTTTTTGGCTGGAACCCATTGGAGTTTTCATGTGCTTGGCTGACTCCAACTCAAACCTTTTGACCAGATTGAGAGCATACTTCTTTTGATTTACAAAAATTCCTTCACCTGTCTGTTTGATTTGGAGTCCTAAGAAGTAATTCAACTCCCCTACCATGCTCATTTCAAAAGTGTGAGACATAGAATCTACAAAAGACTGTAAAAGGTTAGCACAAGTAGAACCAAAAACAATATCATCAACATATATCTGAACAATAATGATATGATTATTAGTTCTTCTAACAAATAGGGTTCTGTCTGCCTCCCCTCTGTTGAACTGTATTTCAAGTAAGAAGTCAGTGAGTCTTTGATACCAAGCTCTAGGAGCTTGTTTAAGACCATACAGTGCCTTCTTAAGCTTGAAAACATGGTAGCTTGGCAGAATCTTCAAAACCCTTGGGTTGTTCTACATATGCTTCCTCATTTAAAACTCCATTCAGAAATGCACTTTTGATATCCATCTGATACAGTTTGATTTTAAGAAAGCAGGCTATAGCAAGAAGTAACCTAATAGATTCAATTCTAGCTACTGGAGCAAAAGTCTCATCAAAATCTATACCCTCAATTTGAGTATAACCTTGTGCTACTAACCTAGCCTTATTTCTAACCACTGTACCTTTTTCATCAGTTTTGTTTTTGAAAATCCACTTAGTTCCTATCACATTTACATGGCTTGGTCTGGGAACTAAGTACCATACATCATTTCTGATGAACTGATTCAACTCTTCATGCATTGCATTGACCCAGAATTCATCCTTCAGAGCTTCTGCAATATTCCTTGGTTCCACTGAAGACACAAAACAAGTAGTTCCAGTTAGTGCACATTCAGAAGATAAATTTGCAAATCTTACCATATCTCTGTAATTCACTCTCTCTTTTCTTCTGGTTCTTATTCCATCAAAGATATCTCCCACTACTTGAGTAGACGGGTGATTTTTCTGGATTCTACTTGATGGTTCCTTTCTGCAGACATCAAAGGTTGGCTGCAATTCAGTCTCTGTATTCTCTGTAGGATGTACTGAGTCAGATGTGGTAACACTTGGCTCAACATCTTCTTCTCTTGAAACTGGACTGTTTGTATCTAGGCCATCTGTGGCAGAAGTGTCTTCTTCGGTTGTTTCTCTTTCAGCAATTAAGTCATCAACTTCATCTTCTGCTGTTTTACTGCGGAGATCAGCAAAGTCATCAAATACCACATTTACAGATTCAATAATGGTTCGAGTTCTTAGATTATATACTCTATAAGCATGACTGTTATTAGAGTATCCCATAAACAAACTCAAATCACTTTTTGAATCAAATTTAGCTAGATGATCTCTATCATTTAGAACATAGCATACACATCCAAACACATGCATGTATTCTAGATTAGGTTTCTTACCATAAAGAATTTCATATGAAGTCATCATAGATCCTAATCTTAGATACACACGATTTGAGATATGACAGGCTGTGTTCACAGCCTCAGCCCAAAACCTTTTAGACAGATTTTTTGCACTCATCATCACCCTAGCCATTTCCTGGATGGTTCTGTTTTTTCTTTCAGCAATGCCATTTTGCTGAGGAGTTTTTCGAGCAGAAAATTCATGCTTTATACCCTTTTTATTACAAAAAGCAAGAAATAAAGCATTCTCAAATTCTTTTCCATGATCAGATCTTATTCTACGAATAGAAACTTGAAATTGAGTTCTAACAAACCTGTACAAATTTTTGAAAACTTCAAAAGTGTCTGATTTTTCTCTTAAAAAATACACCCAAGTATATCTTGAAAAATCATCAACACATACAAAGACATATTTTTTACCACCTAGACTTTCTACCTCTATAGGACCTATAAGATCCATATGTACAAGTTCAAAACAAATAGTGGTACCAACGTGTTGTAACACTTTGTGTGGTACTCTGGTTTGCTTTCCCTTCTAGCACATTCCACATATAGGAATATCCTTGATCTTGAGATCTGGAACTCCTCTTATGGCATTATACTTGTTGAGCAGCTTCAGATTTTTGAAGTTTGTGTGTCCTAGTTTCTGGTGCCACAGCTCTACTTCACTTACTCTTGAGCTCTTGCATGAGATGGTGTCACAATGATTTTGATTATCAAACACAGAACAACAGTATTTATCAAATTCTACACGTAGATCATCATCACACAATTGACTAATACTGATGAGATTTGACCCTAATCCTTCAACATGTAAGACATTTGAAAGTTTTGGAAGTCCCTCAATACTGAGTGTTCCACGTCCAACCACTTTGCCTTTAGCTCCTCCTCCATAGGTTACACGTCCTCCATTAAGTGTGTGGTAGTTTGATAGAAATTCTTTTGTTCCAGTCATGTGCCTAGAGCATCCACTATCAAAGTACCATGAACCTGAAATGTTAGCATTTAAAGAGGTGTATACTGCCTTGCACAAAAGTTTACTTGGGAGTCCATATTTTACACTCCTTTTTTGGTAAATTCTACCTTTTTCTTTGAGGTGTTCCTTGGAGTGATGTGGCTCATTTTGTACAACATTTTGTCACTACTGAGTTTTTCACAAAATGGACGGATATGTCCTGGTGAGAAACAGTAATGACAAATATATCCCCTTATTCTGGAATCTGGAGTGGTGATTGTGGAATTCCTGCATTCCTTTCTGCTTGCACCCTTTTCTTTTACAAAGACAATTCTTTTCTTCTTCACTGGCTTTTGTTTCTTCTCTTGTGTTTTGAACCGTAGCCCTTCATTTTTGTAATATTTTTCCAGTGACACAATCTCTTCGAGTTTTGTTGTGCCAGTATTCATCCTCTTGATTGCTAGAGTTGCCTTTTTGAGTTCATCTTTCACCTTTGCCAGTTCAAGATCCTTTTTGGTGATACCAACCTCCAAATGTGTGATTGTTTCTTTAAGGGAAGAGTTTTCCTTATTGGCTGCATCTAGAGCTTGAGTCTTCTTCTCCAGGTCAAACACCAATTTCTTGCACATTTCTTCCTCATCACTAACTGCTTCATTACTGGATTCTGCTGCATTCAAAGAAATAGAGTTTAAGCATGTATAATGATTAGTATTTAACTCAGAAATTTCAGTTACTGAAAGTGTTTCAGAAAGTGTTGCAGCATCTAGAGAAGCTCCTTGTGATTCTGTTTCAGAGGCACTATCAGTGAGATATCTGACAGAAAGAGCTTGTTTAGAGGATTGCTGTTCCTCTGTCTGTTCAGGTTGTTCTTCCTCCTCATCACTGACAGCACAAATCAAACTCATTCCTCTTCTTCTCAAGGTATTTGCACACTCATTAGCATAATGTCCAAATCCTGAACAAGCCCTGCATTTAATGTGATCCAAGTTAGGTGGTTCAGAATTTGAACGAACAAATGAAGTATTTTTTAGAGTGTTCTGAGAAGATGTTTGAGGAAATGTCCTCTGTGGAATAGATCTGTTCCGGGGCTGAGTTTGTCGATTTTGTGGAGAGCCATCTGGAAATAACTGTCTGGGCTTGATTCCACTTCGCCTGTATGCCCTATTGAATTTCTGAATTTGGAATGCAACATTGTTGAGACATTCCTCTGCATCATCATCATATTCCGGAGCAACATCTTCATTCTCTAATTCTGCCTGGAGTGCATTTCAGATAGCTTTTCCTTTCTCCTTTCTTTGATCTTCAAAGTTCATCTCTCTAGACTTTAGACTACCAATTAATTCGTCCAGCCGTAGAGATGATGTATCTTTAGCCTCCTCAATAGCAGTAACCGTCATGCTGAACCTTTCTGGAAGAGTTCTCAATACCTTATTCACCAGTGTCTCGTTGCTCAAAGGACCACCTAAGGATTGAAATTCATTAGCTAAATCAATCAATTTCTCATTGTACTGAGAAATTGTTTCAGTTTCCTCCATTCTCAATCTCTCAAATTTGGAAGAGAGTAATCTGAGCTTAGTTCTTCTGACACTGTCTGATCCCTCACAATGTAGCTGAAGAACTTCCCAAGCATCCTTCGCAGAAGTGCATACTGAGATCAATTTAAACATAGTTAAATCTACTGAATTAAAAATTGCATTTAACGCCTTTGAGTTTTGGTTAGCATTTGATAGATCGTCGGGTGTCCACCGTAATTCTGGTGTTGGAAACACATCCCCATCCGCATCTGTGATAGTTGGTGGCTTCCATCCAGTGAGAATAGATCTCCAGGCTCTCTCATCAATGGCTTTGATGTACGCCCTCATCTTGACTTTCCAGTAGGTGTAGTTTGTGCCGTCGAGTACAGGAGGTCGCATAGAAGTAGTCATCTGAGTATCCATCACGAATTCGTTTCTGAAAAAAAGAAAATAGGAACAAACACTTAGTATACGTCAAGTGTTGGCTCTAGATGCCAATTGAAAGAATTTATGGTCCCGAATTCGTTTAATACAGAGGTGTTATCTTAAGTGTTATGACACTTGAACAAACATGCAGCGGAAATATAAAGATAAAAGAACAATACTCAGAATTAAAAATGTTCACAAGTAAAGACTTGTGAACTTGCCCTTTATAGGACGGAAAAATATATTAAAATCAGTATTCCAAGAATACAAACGGAAGAGGTGCGAAAACTTCTTCCTTACAAATGAATCATTCTCATGATCATTCTTACAATCAAATCTAGATACTAAAAGAAAAATATTAAAAATTCTAGATTTCAAAGAATGTACTCATAAGGAGTACGTACAACAGATCCTAGAAACACACTAAAATTCTCGAGATTAAAACTTCAGCACTCTTTTTGTTTCTTCGAAATCTGTACCATTCTTGAGTCTTGAGTTTGGTATTTATAGACTTGCCAAGCTTCCACTCCTCAGCCCATGATCTGCAAGAAAACCAACCACAAGAGCACTCAAGAAAGTGGGTTAGTGGGTTAGTTTGGAAGTTAAAATAAATTCCACAATTTAATCCACTAAGCACTACTTAACCCACTAACTAAAATTTAGTTTAGATAATAAGAAGGTTAAAAACACAATGTGGAAATAGTCCACGTGTTTCAAACAGCATGTTCCACCCCGTCGGCTTGTGGAGGAAGAAGAAGAAGAAACAAACTGTTGAGAAAGAAGAAGAATCACTCGTCGTCGGAGGAGAATCAACGGAATTGTTGATGAAGGTATTTTTTTTTTTTTTTACTTTTATTATTTTTTAGTGTTGGTTTTGTCATGTGCTCAAAAATTGTTTATGGAGTGACCAACAATGGTTGACAAATACTTTTGAATCATTCTTGTTTTTTTTTTTTTTTTTTTTTTTTTTTTTGGACATTGAAATGCTAATTTGTGTTCTTTTGTATGAATTGTTTATTTTATTCTTGTTAAGGATTGGTTGAAATTGTGTGGTGCAACGGTGTGGCGATGATGGGAAGCAGATTTAGAGTTTTTTGGTGTATCAGACGGAGGACGGCGCATGTAGAGAAATTCACGCATGCTGAAAACTTAATCAACTGTGTACATGTTCAATAGTCGATTAAGCTAATCGACTATGCTCTGGTAGTCGATTAAGGTTGATCAACTCCAGATTTTTAGGTTCTTTTTTTTGGATTTTTTGTCTGTTGATTCCAATTGTATAAATCAATTATAATGTTGGTATATTTTTTTGTTTTTGTAAAATGTAGTTAATTTTGCCTTTTTTGCAGTTGTGATTTGTTATTTTTATTAGCAGATTCTTAATCGACTACGTTCTGGTAGTCGATTAAGGTTGATCGATTGCAATTTTTTATTTTTTTATTGGATTTTTTGTTTATTGATTCCAATTGTATAAATCAATTATAATGTTCTTATATTTTTTTTGTTTTTGTAAAATATAGTTGATTTTCCTTTTTTTTTTTTTTTTACAGTTTTGATTTGTTATTTTTAGTAGCGGACTCTTAATCGACTATGCTTCATCATAGTCTAATAATATACTAATATAGAAAAAAAATAAAAAAGCAAAAAAAGTAAAAAATAAAAATAAATAAATAAAGAATTTCCTTAGTCGACTATGCTTCATAGTCGATTAATAAAAAAAAAATCATTGATGACCAAAGCGTGACGCGGTGATGATATAGCGGGCGGGGACAAAACTGGAAAAGATAATAACTGGAAATGGATGTGGGCTTTTCTCAAATGAAGATAAATATTTTAGGTCTCTCTCAATTAAAAGAAGTAATGAGGGGATTTTCTCGAAGAGCCCCAAAATATATATAGGTAAATTTAAGGATATCGAGAGTGAACTTCCGAAAATAAACATAGTGGGTTTTTTGGTAAAAAATTCAAATCATAGGGGGTTCTTGCAAATAAAATAACATAGGGTAGAGTTTTAGCAATTCAATACAATACATGGTTACTAACTGCAATAAACTCTATAGTTGATAGTAGTGAATAAATTATATATAAATAGATGAATATATACTTTTCATCCGAATTCCAAAAGTTCCAAATTTCAAATTTTCAATTTTTTTAATTTGTTTTCCGACTCGTTTAGGAATAACCAATTAATGGGGAAAAACTACAATTAATTAATACCTTAAAGATTTTTCCTGTACTAATTTCAATCCGATCCGTCCAATTTTCACCCAGATATATATAACACATTGTCATCATTTTGTTGAAGTACTCAACTTTCAAAGGTTGATCGACTAACATTTTTTAGCCAATTTAATGTCATCTTTTTCTTAAGCCACTCATTTCTCTCAAGTTCACTTTCAATTTGTATAACTTTGATATCATATTTTGTTACAATACTCAATTTCAGTAGTGCACTACTAAGTTCAAGAAGTTATCTGCCATATTTTGCTAAAACTCAATCTTTGAAAGTTTGTTATCATTTATTCAAAAGTTTATTCAATTTTCAGAAGTGTACTATCATTTTTCATATTATTACTACTATATATATGTTTTGTTAAGAATACTAATTTCATAAATTCACAATCCATTGCCATCAATTTCTTCTACACAGATTAAACTTCGACAACACCTAATAAAATATAGACGATGAAAACACAAAACTAATAGCTACAAATCAAACATCATATACACGGTTATACTACACAAAAAATAAAATAAAATAAAATTGTAAAGCAGAAACAAAAACGATTTGTAAAGCAAATATTTTTACCTTTTAGGTTCACACGTCGAAAATATTTTGGACATGAAACTCGTCGACACTAGCTAGAAATAATTTGGGCCCTTCATGTATTTTTTGAAAAGAAAAAAAATCAATGGAAATTTCTCAAATGTGTGCTTCCTTCCTTAATTCTTATATAATGTATTTATATAATTTATAATAGTTAATAGCAATGAACAAATAATTATCTAAAATAGATGAATAATTATAATCTTTAGATAATAAAATATAATCTATTTACATAATTTATAAATATACCCCTATAATTTTATAAATTACACATTTAAACATGTTCACGTGTCTTAATTTTTGTAATAAACCGTTTCCCATATATGTCCGTTTCCGTATTTTGTCTTTTACGCGTTCCCGTGATCGTGCGGCGTAAAAGAGCATCTAGCATCTTTGTTCCGAGATTGTGTAATTGAATTCATACTCTCAAAATAACCAACACTTGTGTAAATCAAAATCTCACACAAGCTCCAATTGATTATCCATACAAATTTTGCTCACTCAAATTTACAAGGCATTTATAATGTGGCTTGGTTCAACATTAAATGACAAAGTTGACTGTTTTATTTAAGCAGAAAAAAAGCCATTATAATTATATCCCCACTTATTCCAATTCTATAGCTCTCTTTTATGATTTTGTTCTTCACATATTGATTGAGTGCAGCCTTTCCCATGGGCAGGAAGAAGCTTCCGATGAGGCGGATCGAAAACCCTACCTCCCGTCAAGCAACATACGCTAAGCGCAAAGACGGCATCTTCAAAAAGGCCAACGAGCTCTCCATTTTGTGTGATACCGATGTTGCCCTCATCATGTTTTCGCCCACCGGCCGCCTCACCAGCTTCGCTAGTACCGGAAGGTTCGTGTATATATATATATATATATATATATATATATATATATATATATATATATATATATATATATATATATATATATAGTAATGAGGTCTTTTTACTTAATTCTAATTTTAATTAGACTTTTTGTTTTTGTTAGTATAAATTTATGGATCTTAGGGTAAAGTTTTCGAAAATTTTAATTTTGGTTATGTATGTTGGTCTCTTTAGGGATTAGTCCTATAATTTGTCTCGTTTCAATTTTACATGCAATAATTATGCAAAATTAGTATTTTTAGTCCTATTTTACTCGAACTTTGAATTTTAGCCGTCGTTTGATGATGTACCTAACAAATTCGCAGAAATTTATTTATATAGACACTTAAAAATTATAAATGCTCCTCTAATTTGGTTTATATATAGATGTGTCGTCTCACATAATTAAAGTTCTACCAATGGTAAATTAGATGTCGAATTTATCTATTTCCAACCGTCCATATAAGTAAAATGTGTCAAATTTATTTGTCGCGTCATAAAATTAAAAATCATGCAAAATAGGACTAACAATACTATACTTGCAAAGTTATTTCATGTAAAACTGAAACATGACAAGTTAGACGACTAAATATCTAATTAGGCCAACCTAGAGGACTAAAACTATAATTTTCCCTAAAGTTTTGGTGTGTATTTTACATCACGGAAAAGTCATAAATTCCCCCTTTTTGTTATTCGAAAAAATAAATTTCATTGCATTATACGTGTTTTCCTGAAAAAAGTATAAACTAAAAGAAAAAAAATGGTAACAAAAACTTAAACTAGGAGCCGATTTTTGTTTTATTTTTCTTTTCCCCTAAAGCTAATAGATATGGGGAGATATATTTTTAAATTTTTGATTTGTTTAGGGGTAAGATTTGAAGAATTAAAAAAAATATTGTCAACATTTACTATATGAAATTGATTTGTGAATCAATGAGTTATTTATTTAATTTACTTTTTTTAAATTTATTTATTATTTTATTTTGTCGATGAAAATTGGAACTTACATTGAGTTTTTTTCAGCAGGGTTGAGGATATCTTTCTTAGGTTTGTTGACAGGCCCGATGAGCTGAGAGGAGGGTATGTGCGTCAACTTTCACTCGTATTTTGATCGAAGGATTTGAATTTACGAGAATTATTTGATGATTTTTTTTAATATAACTAATAACTATTTGCGACAATTACTAAAAAATCAGTTCAAATTCAAACACTTGATTCAATCCAAATGAAATGAAGCATTTATTTATTTATTTCGTTGTTTGCATTTGCTTTTGAACATTTCGCTAAGATTGTGTTTTTCTTCGGATGCAGGCCTATTAATAATGAAGAGGTATGTACGTACGTATGCAATAACATATTAATGAATTTAGATTCGAACAAAATTATTCCGGAAAAAATAAAATATTTGCTAATATATTGCACCACCTACATTTGTATAGTTTTTGTCTGCAAGGCTGAAGCAGTTGAAGTACGAAGCAATAATGCTCGAAAAGATAGCCATGTAATTCCCTTTCCTTATTTCATTTTATATATATATATATATATATATATATATATATATATATATATATATATATATATATATATATATATATATATATATATATATATATATATATATATATATATATGTGTCGTTGCATTATGTTGTTTATTGCGACGGTTCTAATAACATTTTCGTTTGTTTCACATGAAAAATTCCCGTATCGTTTACTGTTGATCAACAACTTCAGTATAGAGGTAACACTGGATTTTATTTTCCTATAGTCTCAATTAAATTATATTAATTCAAATATAAATATTCTACCCATTTTTTTTTTATCATAATATATATTGTAATGAAGAACCATGCATATAAATCATGATAAAAAAAATTAAAATGCTTCATGCAGTAATTTGAAAAACAAATTAAGATCTTATTTTTCTTTAATAATGTAGCAAAATTCCGAAATATTTTATGTATATATATATATATATATATATATATATATATATATATATATATATATATATATATATATATATATATATATATATATATAATTAGTTTTATCTTCACGTGAATGTATGATTTATGCTAAAATTCATTAAGTTCAGGATCTTGAAGACAAGTTGGATAAACTCAATAGAAAACAACGCGAGTCGCAGGATAAATTGAGGTTAGAGATCGATGATATATGAAGTTTCATATTTTAATTATTTGTTTCGTTATTATGATTTTTTATGATATAATTGCATATGAATAAATGATCAGCATTCCTTTTCTAATAATTTTATATTTCTTTTAACAGGTATTATGAACCTGATGCAGACAAAATCACTTCAGTTCTTGAATCTGGAGTCTACCAGCATTTCCTTACAAGCGCAATTCAGCGCATACAATTGTCGAAGGTGAGTTTTTCTGTCTTATATTCTAAACTGGCCGGATAAAATATTATCGTAAATTTATGCACTTATACTGTAAATTTCTGCTAATTGTTACATCTTTGTAGGCCAAATTGCTAGGAAACCAACTTGTTCCTGATTCCACCGAAAATATTGAGGTAATTTTTTTTTTCGTTCGCTAGGATAAAAAAAAAAAATTTAATTAATTAATCACATAAATAAGGCGATAATGTAAAAAGAATACCATTAAATATTAGCTTATGTGATTTTTAGTTTTGTTTTGCTAATAACTCTAATTTGCTGTCACTTGTTTTTTTTTTTTTTTTTAAATCACTATGTTGAGTACTTGTATGATAATTTAATTTTCTTTTTAAGATACTGTTTTTGTTGTCTTTACTATATTGAATTAGTGATATGACCCTTGTGCAATATTGTGACAAAAATCATTAGTACGTTCGCATCTAAATATTATTTGATGAAATGGCTTCAATTTTTTCGCTTTCGCTTTTTCTTTATCTTTTTTTTTTTTTTTTTTTATCAAAATCAGAATTACAATTAATTTTTCTGATTGTGAATTTTCTTTTATATGTTGATAGAGAAGCATAAATTTTGAATTTTGCATATGATGATCCGAGAAATATCCAGATTCTGGACCAAGTTATTTCATTCTATTCAATATCTGATTTTATTCGAACATTTTTTGGAACTAAATTTGAATTGGTTTATCACTTTCGAAAAAAATGTTCTGTTTTTCCAAAAATGCTACTTTCAATATGATCATCCAATCATTCATTTTTTTCGACGCGTAATATATACTCATAAAATTAATCAGTTAAATTGCTTGCAGGGAAACACGACAGTCCAGATGGAGGATACAACTTCCGTAACCGACCAGTCCATTGATCGGAACAAAAACGGGTACATATATATCTTCGCATTTTTCTCGACAAATGTATTTCAAATTTTAATTAGACAAAGTTTCTTCATTTCTTCATTTGATTTCTATAATAATTTGTTGTTTTGGGTCCTGATAAATTTAAAACTTACAAATATTTTTTTCCTAATTCAAAGACAAAAAACAAACTAATTAACTAGAAAATTATAAAGGGTAGAGTCGTCTTTTTTTTTTTCTTTTTTTTTTTATCTTAGAAATTTTCACGAAAGAAATTGTAAAATATTGGTTTGCAGGATGGATGAAGATGGAAGTGGGACAAGGTTATCAATGGGACCTCATCTAAGCCTCAGCTTCATTGAAGCACAAATGAAATTGAATAATCAGTTAGCCGCCAGCAGCGAGCTTAGTACTTCAAGTTTCAATAACTATTAACACACATATATATCTATAATATATGTGACAATAATAAACTACATTTTTGAATATTATTTGTGACCAGATTTTGTCACTTGAATTCCTTGTGTGTGTTGAAGGGGTTCTTATATACCGTAAACCTTGTGCTTGTGAAGCAAATCAACAATGCAATAGATTTATCTATGGCTTGATTTTATATAAATTAGTTTTTAGAGTACTTTTAACTTCTCTCCCTCCTTTTTTTGTGTGTGTGCGCGCGCGCGCGTGTAGGAAATATTGAGTATTATGATTTGGCAAACCTTGCCAAGTTCAAAGGAAAGTTGAGATCTTCATTATAAATCATAATGAAGATCTCAACTGTCATCCGACTCTGCGATAACATTAATTAGGTAGACCATTTCCCGCACTTTTAAAATACGAGAAAACACATTTTTAAAGAATGGAATGAACACAAAACATTCCTTAACAAGTGCACCAAAAGGAGCAGATAAAATGCTGATCGATTCAATCTCCTGGAGCAGACCATTCGGTAACACAGCTACTCGTCACATAAGTGGGAATAGTTTGGACGATCCCTTTTATTGAGAAATCTTTTCTAACTGGCGATAATTGCTTCTCACCCCACCCTTTGATTTTTGCCCAGACCATTTCATGAAAATAGTTGAAAATCTCTTTTCTAGTTCCACCATATTTGCTGGCATGCCCAAATATTTCAAAATTAAGAAACATGTTCTAATACAAGTCATATCAAAAAAATAAATCTGAATAATTCCTTGTATATTAATATAAAGTAACATTTTCTAAAACATATTAAATTTTTTAAATGACATTTTTATAAGGGGTAAAATCCAAAAATAATCTCTGAGGCTTGCACTTAACTTCAAATTCATCCCTGAAGTTCGATTTAACTTCAATTTCATCCTTCCAATCCTCATTTCACTGCCAACTATGAAGAAGATAAAAAAAAACGGAGACTGCATGAATACTAATAACATTTATATTTTATCAAAACAACGGGGCAATTTGCTATAGGTCTTCCTATAAGAGATTATATGTGTTAAAATCCATCTAATAAACTCTAATTTCCAGCAGATTTTATTATTTGTAATTTGTCAAAAGTACCCCTATCAATATATGGTAAAATAAATCCTCAAAATTAAATCCCCTATTTTTCTCCCTATTATACTGCAAATCCGAAAATTAGATTTTCAAATCTCTTGATATCGATTTCTTCCCTATTTCTTCAAAACCAAAATCTCCACAAATTCTGAAGCCTTCCATAAGTTTGGGTGTCTAAGCGTTTGCAATTTACAAGGTCGTTTGCAGTTTGTCTTCATTCTGTTTTCCATCGTTCGATTTGTTGTTTCCCAATTTGCCTTCGTGCCGTTTGCTGTTTATAAATTGTTTGTTGTTCGATAACAACTTAGGTTGTAAAAAGCGCACCACCGCTACGAATGTCGCGCCACTGCCGCAACCGTCGTGTCCGCTTATGACTCTGTAAGATGCAAATAGGAAACTAATAATTAAAACTTGCACATTGAATTTAAAACAACAAACTACCTATGAATTCGCCAAATGCAAACAGCAAACCGAACAAGTAAAAAAATCAGCATCATCTAATTACAAACAATAAAATAAAAATATGATATGCAATATCTAAATGCAAATAATAAAAATAAAAAATACAAAACAAAAATATCATACATATCATAAAAATGCAAAAAACAACAATAAAAATATAAAAAAATATTCTATCAATGCAAAAATTGCAATTTGCAATTTGCAACAAAATCTACTGTTATTGGTTGCAATTTGCTGTTTATGTTTAATGCTGCAATTTGATTTTGTTGTTTCATTTTTTCGTTTTTTGCTATTTATTGAACCAAAATCAATTAGAAATACAAACAAACATTATAAACTTATAAACTCACTACAGACAAATACAAAAGGAGAAAAAAAAACTCACTTTGTGCAAGCATGGAGCGATTTATGTTTGTTGTCCGCTTTTAACTCTTTCACCGAAAAATCATCTAATAATGTAAAGTTTCAAATTTTTTTTTTCTTCCCTACAACATAATCCAAAAGAATTCGAATTCCAAAGGGAAAAAAATCGAACAAATGTAATCGAGAAAGGGTATAGAGAAAGAAAGAAGTTGATCGGAAAAAAAATCGAAAAGATGTTGATCGAAAAGAAAAAAATCAAAAGAAAAAAGCGAGTCACGAGATGGAGAGGAAGAGAAAGATGAGAGATTATATAGGAAGAAAGATACGTAAGATTGGAGAGAGAGGAAGTGAGATATAAGATTTGTTTTTTTTTTTTTATTATTTAGGTTGTTTATGTCCATATACTAATTGTTCTATTTTATTTATATTATTTTTCTGTGATAAAGGACCTATGCCTATATTCATCTAACAACTAAAATATCTACCTATATAAGTGCAGAATAAGGGATGTCTAGCCAATTCCCCCAAAACAATGTATTCTTATAATTAAGATTAATAATTAGTTAAAATATAAATATAATAATTATCATAATAATTGTAAAAAAAATATTATCTATTTATAATTTATATGCGTATAAAAATACAGGAATATTCTTATTACCTCAATATTAATAAATTATATTTCTTTTGTCTTTAAACAAATATATTTCTTTTATAATCTTTATTTTATATTAATATATTAATGGGACAAATAATTAAACTTTCAAAAACCTATTTCATTAAAATATTTTATTACACTTCGTTTTATTTTAAAAAATAGTCACATATTATATCAACATAAAACAACTCATTTAGTTTATTTAATATATAATAAAATCTTATTATTTTAGGAACAAAAGTAATTAATTTGTAATATTAATTTAATTTAATATTATTATTTTAGTTTATTTGAAAAATTAATTTGTAAATATTATAATAATATTTTAGGAACAAAAGTATTTGAGTCAAATAAGTTTAACAGCTATAATGGCGTCATGTATTTTTTTATCAATAGCGAGAAACAAACATTTTATTTCCAAAAACCTGAAAAACTTATAAAAACTAAAAAAAACTTATAAGCTACATATCCAAACACCTTAAAAAATAATATTTAAAATAAAATCTAACAACTCAACTCCTAAAACATCTTATCAAATGTAGGAGCTTATAAGATGTTTTAAATAAGTTTAGTCAAAGGAGCTCTAATTTTGTATTTTGAGTGTTTTAGTAAGGAAGCAAATAACAAATTAAAAAAAAAAGTGAGTATTTTTTTTAAAAACATCTTATAAGCTCCACAACATTTTATTTTTAGAAAAAATAAGATCTTTAGTAATTTTTTTACCAAACAACGTTTAACAACTTATAAGCTCTTAAACATCTTATAAGATGTTTTTAGGAGCATATAAGCTTAGTCAAACATGCTCTTGATTAGTTGGCTGATTTTTTTAGGGGGTGGGGCAGCACGAAGGAGGTTGCCAGAGCTCCGATTAGTTGACTTCATATCAGCTAATTTCCGATCAGCTGATTTAATTATTTATTTGATTTAATTTAGTTTTTAATTGTTTGTAACATATCATATCTAATTATAATTAAATAAATTATTAAATCACATGTTAAGTAAAATCATGCATAGTCACGTGATATCACTCGTGGTGCTTGCTACTAATCCAAAAGAGTGGGTATAATAATTAATCTTTTTTGCTACTTGGCCGAGAAGAGAGTATGGGTAATGATGATGCAGCAATTGAAATGAACTTATTTGATAATATATTACCAAATTAAGTTTAGTTATCTCCAGGGGCGGACCCAGGGAGTTTTCTTGAGGGCTGAAATATAGGGGTAATTTAAGAAAGGAATTTTTTTTTGTTTTTAGGACTAAAGTGTACAAAATTAAAAGTTTGGGGGGCGAAAGTGCATTAACTAATACATAAATACTCAAAAAAAAAAAAAAAAAAACAGCTTAAATTTTTTTTCTTGGGGGGGCGGGGGCCACCCCAGCCACAAGCTTGGGTACGCCCCTGGTTATCTCGGTATAGTAAGAACAAACTTGTCACTAGGTTGCAAACGAGGTGCGTTTGGCTGTTTTGGTGAGCTCGAAGCCATTTCCATGAGCTCTAGCTCGAGTTCTTCGAGTAATTTTTTTTCTAAGCTCAATCTCGCACGAGCCGGGCTTGTCGAGCTCGAGCCTGAGTCATTTTTTTATTAATATTATTAGAAATTTATTATTATAAATTATAATAAAAAAATTCAAAATAAAAAAATAACGTGTAATTTTTTTAATTATTTATTTTATATTAATTATATTTAAAATAAAAATAAATAAATGAAACTCGCGAGCCGGCTGACGAGCTCATGAACAACTAAAAATGAGTTCGGGCTGAGTTTGAGTTCGAACTTATGTAGAGCCGACTCACCGAACTCACGAGCCAACTCGGCTCATTTACACCCCTACTTGTCACACCAATATTCCTTAGGGTTCACCTTCTTGCTAAAATTTGTATAAGAAGCATACCACCAATTAGTTGTGTACTCTACTCTACTCTATCCCCTAAATTGTGCCTTTTTCCACCAATTCTTTATATTTTTCTATGAGACTTTTCCTTTTGCTAGCATGGATACACACAGCCTATGACAAAGATCGAATAAAATAGTTACCTCTTGAATATTCGAAATACAAATACACACAAAAAGAAAAATCATTCTGATGCTACCCGGTTATGTTTTATTATACCTATCCACTAACCATAGCATTGCCAAACTGATATGCCTAATTGGCCCAACCCAATGGGCCTACAAATTATTTACCTACTGGGCCACAAGCTCAATATCGAAGACCACTATCACCGAGGCCCAATCACCTTCAAGCAAGATTTGGGCCCGACAATCTCAACTAAGCTATAAATACACATTTGAACTCATTCCATAAGGTACGTCCTATTAACTGAGCAATACTATTAACTGTATTCTCTGGACTATTTCTTCTATCAGTACGTCTGACTTGAGCGTCGGAGGGGTTTCTGCCGGATCAACCCCCGGCCTAGTTTACGTGTTCTATGATCGCAGGTACCTCAGGATCATCAAGTTGTCAAGCTACTGATCCGCTTTGCTCTCCCAGTTCATTTTCTACACTACCCCAGGTGATCTAAGTAATTAGCATCATCATTTTGGCGCCGTCTGTGGGAACGATGCAAACCAGATCACGTAGCCAACAAGATCCTCCTGAGGCGTCTGCTCGGAGAGAAAATGACACAGCTAACGACCTCCCACCTCGTGGAGGCTCTGGCTAACCACCTCCTCCACGTCCCATGGATCCGCCTCGCGAGGTTCAGGTGATCCCCCCTCGGGACCCACCACTCGCCGATCCACCACTCCCTGCTCCTCGAATGGTTCAAATAACCGAGGATGCGCTTCAACGCATGATAGCAGAAGCTTCAACTCGCGCTGCCACAGAGGCCGTGACCCAATATATCGCCACGATGGGAGCAAATGCTCCCAACACGATACCAGCACCTGCTCCACATGTGGAGCCACCTATGGCACCACCGCCATCGACTCCCTGGGGGCTTACATCTGCCCCCAAAATATTTCGCTCGCCAAGGGTTATCGACTCCCTGGGGGCTTACATCTGCCCCCAAAATATTTCGCTCGCCAAGGGTTATCGACTCCCTGGGGGCTTACCTCTGCCCCTAAAATATCTCGCTCGCCAAGGGTTATCGACTCCCTGGGGGTATACAGTGCCCCCAAAACATTTCGCTCGCCAAGGGTTATCGACTCCCTGGGGGTATACAGTCCCCCCAAAACATTCCGCTCGCCAAGGGTTATCGACTCCCTGGGGGCTTACATATGCCCCCAAAATATTTCGTTCGCCAAGGGTTATCGACTCCCTGGGGGTTTATAGTGCCCCCAAAATATTTTGCTCGCCATGGGTCATCAACTCTCTGGGGGCCTACTTCCGCCCCCCCCTCGAACGGTTCAGATAACCGAAGAGGACCTTCAGCGTATGATCGCCGAAACTTCAACAATATCAACTTCTACTTGCTCCTCTAACGGTTCAGATAACCGACAAGGACCTTCAGCATACGACCGCGAAAGCTTCAACTCGTGTTGTCACTGAAACAACGACACAACCGTGTGCATTCACCTCAGACCATAGGTCTCGAGCGCCTCATCCTACAGTGGGTGGTTAACCCATCCCAAGGTTGGGCATCACCCTTACCTTTCAACCCCAAGTGGATTCACATCACATCGCAAGAGACGAGTATAATCTTCCTACTCAAAAAATAGAACATCCCAAGGGGTGAACATCAACCACCAAAAAAAAAAAGGGGGTAAAATCGCGCACGCGAGACCCCAGAAGAAGATGAAAAAACAGAATAAGAAAGAAAAAGAAAAAAGAAGAAGATGAAAAAACAGAAGAAGAAAGAAAAATAAAAAAGAAGAAGATGAAAAAACAGAAGAAGAAAGACAAAGAAAAAAGAAGAAAATGAAAAAATAGAAGAAAAAAGAAGAAGATGAAAAAAGAGAAGAAGAAAGAAGAAGAAAAAAGAAGATGAAAAAATACAAGAACAAGAAGAAGAAAAAAGAGAGTAAAAGAAGAAGAATTAGAAGAAGAAAGAAGAAGAAGAAAAAAGAGAGTAAAAAAAAAAAAGGGAGGAGATGCAGCTGAGCCCCGCGCGCGCGGCTCCAATCAAAAAAACAAAAAAAAACAAAAAAGGAGGCGCGCGTGGAGCACACGCGCGCGTCAGCGAAGCAGAAAAAAAAAGGATGAGGAAGCGCGCGTGGCGCCCACGCGCTGACGCGTGCGCGCGTCATCATAGAAAAAAAAAAAAAAAAAGGAGGAGGCGCGCGTGCACAGCACGCGTGCGCGTCAGCGAGGCAGAAAAAAAAAATAAAAAAAAATAAATTTAGAGCGCGCATATGCACGCGCGCGCGCTTTCCAAGGCTCCCTTGGACTGCGCGCTCCCATTAAATCGCGCGGAACTTTCACCGCCCTCCACCAAATTGCGCGTAGATTTTGACTCGCTTCACCAAGTCGCACGAGAATTTCAACGCGCTCCACCAAATTGCGCAAGCTCTTTAATGCACGTACCAAATTGCGTTCGCTATCAAATGGAAAATAAATAAAAAAAAAATTTATTTCTCCACGCCATGCCAACGATTAACGCAAGACTACAACACTGATCTACTCTCAATACGATCCGGTACCCCTTTCGACTTGGCTCCCACATCATCTCGAGAGTGGGGGGCTTGCGAGACAACTCCCCCGAGGAGCCAACTCGCTCAGTACTACCACCCGCAGCGAGATAACTCCCACGAGGAGTCAACTCCCTCGGGTCTCATAAACACAGCGAGATAACTCCCATGAGGAGACCACTCGCTCCGTCCTACAACCCGCAGCGAGACAACTCCCACGAGGAGCCAACTCCCTAGATGTCTACGAAATCATAGCGAGATAACTCCCACGAGGAGACCACTCGCTCCGTCCTATAACCCGTTGCGAGATAACTCCCACGAGTAGCCAACTCCCTCGGGTCTCATACCCACACCGGGATAACTCCCACGAGGAGCCAACTCCCTCAGGTCTCATAACCACAGCGAGATAACTCCCACGAGGAGACCACTCGCTCCGTCCCACAATTCGCAGCGAGACAACTCCCACGAAGAGCCAACTCGCTCGGTACTACAACCGGCAGCAAGACAACTCCCACGAGGAGCCAACTCGCTCGGTACTACAACCGGCAGCAAGACAACTCCCACGAGGAGCCAACTCGCTCGGTACCACAACCCGCAGCGAGACAACTCCCACGAGGAGCCAACTCGCTCGATACTACAAATCCGTTGCAAGGCAACTCCCATGAGGAGACAACTCGCTTGAAATATTACTCACCGCGAGACAACTCGCTCGATAATATTACTCACCGCGAGACAACTCCCACGAGGAGACAACTCGCCCGAAATTCACTATATAATCGCAAGCTCAAGTTAGCACAATTACAACCCTAGAAGCACTTAGAGATATTATAAGAATCTATATAGCCCAGCTTGATTACTCAAATTTATCTACTTGTTTTCGATGGGTCATTCATTAAAACGTGGCCACGGTCCAAACATACTTAAGACCCACGAGGTCTAACAAGGGCCACGACCCCCATAAAAAAATCTTGAGAGTCTGATCCCCTCCTCAAGTACATCACGCACAAGGCTATATGTAAACACATATAAGCAACGCGTCAAAACATTGACAATGTCGAAAAATAACAACTCCCACGAGGAGAATACTAGCTCCATGCTACTACATTATCGTGAAACAACTTCCACGATGACATAACTCGATCAACTCTATTACCCCAGAGACAACTCCCACGAGGAGATTACTTGATCCATGCTACTACATTATCGTGAGACAACTCCCACGAGGAGATAACTCGATCAACACTATTATCCCGCGACAAGACAACTCCCACGAGGAGATAATTCGCTACTACATCGTCGCGGGACAAAACCGACGACTCAATTAACTTACATCGCGACAACTTGGTCGCGCTATGCACCAATGCGCATTCACGCCCCTCCGACACACGCTCCAACGCGTTATCGCACACCATCGACTATTACAATTTTTACTCTACACACGATATGTCACCCATTTCAACATGGCCCCCACATCGACTCGAGAGTGGGGGGGCTTAATGATATGCCTAATTGGCCCAACCCAATGGGCCTACAAATTATTTACCTACTGGGCCACAAGCCCAATATCGAAGACCACTATCACCGAGGCCCAATCACCTTCAAGCAAGGTTTGGGCCCGACAATCTCAACTAAGCTATAAATACACATTTGAACTCATTCCATAAGGTACGTCCTATTAACTGAGCAATACTATTAACTGTATTCTCTGGACTATTTCTTCTATCAGCACGTCTGACTTGAGCGTCGGAGGGGTTTCCGCCGGATCAACCCCCGGCCTAGTTTACGTGTTCTATGATCGCAGGTACCTCAGGATCATCAAGTTGTTAAGCTACTGATCCGCTTTGCTCTCCCAATTCATTTTCTACACTACCCCAGGTGATCTGAGTAATTAGCATCATCACAAACAATATGCAGAAAAAATTGGAATGATAATTAAAAAAAAAATGATTCAATTAGGCATGCACAATAATTTGAAAATTGATTAAAAAATTAAAATGTATAAGTTACGATATGCACAACATAAGAGAAAATTACAGTTTATGTCCCTAAACTTTACCACTAAATCGATTTATGTCCTCAAACTTTTTCATCCACGAAATATGTCCTCAAACTTACCACTTTTTAACAATTTATGTTATGCCGTCTACTCCGTCAGTTAATTTGGACGGAAATATCACGTATGGTGCACATGATATCTATCTGGCCATCAAAAGATAATATGGCTGACACAGTGAGATGATGTGGCCGAAAAAATGACATGGAGTGACATGTGGTTCTCTCCCTCTATTTCAATTTTAAAATTTCAAATTTGTCATTAAAATCCCCAATTTCGCATTCCCCCTATTTCATTGAACCGAATGCAGAAACTCTAACCCTCAAATTATATTCATATTTTACACTACAACATACAATTTGATTGAAATCGAAACTACCACCTCCCAAATCCCCATAACGAAGTTCAAAGATATCAACTTCGAAGAAACTTACCAAAATTAAAACTATTGCTCCATTGTGATGTTCTAGGTCCACAAATGTTTGATATTTGCAAAATTATGGTTGGACAATCTTGTTGTTGCGGAATTTCACCTCAATTCGGAGTTTCGTTCGAGGAATTTAGGGGGTAGGGTTTCTGCATTCAATCCAATGAAATAGGGAGAATGAGAAATTGGGGATTTTAATAATAAATTGGGAATTTTAAAATTGAAATAAAGAGAGAACCGCATGTCACTCCATGTAATTTTTTCGGCCACATCATTCCAATGTGTTGGCCATATCAGCATTTAACGGCCAGATCGACATCACGTGCGCCACACATGATATTACCGTCCAAGTTAACTGACGGAGTTGACAGCAAAACATAAATTGTTAAAAAGTGGTAAGTTTGAGAACATATTTCGTGAATGAAAAAGTTTGAGGACATAAATCGTTTTAGTGGTAAAGTGTAGGGATATAAACTATAGTTTTCCCCACAACATAACTTTCAAATGGGAGAAAAAATCGCCCTCGGAGTTTCTCCAGTAAACTTTCTTTTGTTAGTAACAAAAAGATTCAAGCATTGGTGCTCGGAGTTTCTCCAGTAAACTTTCTTTTGTTAGCAACAAAAAGATTCAAGCATTGGTGATCGATTGATGAAATCATAGTTCAGGTTGTAGTTACATTTTTATCCAGTATTTTGTTTTACTAAGCTATAGTAAAATAAATTATTTCGGTTTAAAAAAGAAAATAATAGAAAAAGCCTAGATATACGTCCATCTTACCGATGCTCGTCTTTCAAATCCAATTCTAGTCCTTCACCAAGGTTAGTAACAACTAACGGAAACCAAGAAATTCAAGATCTATCTTGATGCTTACCGTTTACAGCTTTGTACGCCACGATTAGCTAACTCGACTGTATTATACGCACATCCACGTGTATATGTGTGCGATTAAACTTTCAACGCTTTCTACACAAGCATTGTTTAACAAAGATTGCGGTATCAAGTAAGCAAATAGAAACCCCCCAAGAAATAGGTACTACAAACCAATACGATTCTCGGTTAAAATTACAAGAACACGTGGCTCACACACCTTCATTACATATATAATACAACACAGTTCATAAGATTCTGCAATAACTTGGGTTCACAGCTTAATGTATGTATGTGCGTGCATATAATATCTATAACAATTACATTATCTACTTTTGAGTTCATCACCGAAAATATATATATAATCACAACATAGGACCAATAAACGACGTCAAGCAGGCAATGCAAAACTCTGTTGTACCCAGTACGGAGGATCCATCACCGCACAAGCATCGGTCTTCTCAAAATCAGCAACCTATTGATTTGGAAAAAATACAAAAATAATAAAAAATAATAAATAAATAATATTATCATCCTCTCTCAAGAATTAAAAAATAAATAATATTATCAGAATTTACCTTTTCATTGCAGCTTGGACAGTAATGATATTTGTGCCATAGACAATCCATCGAAGGGCAAAGAAAGCAAACTCCGAGCATCATCGGCATCATACAACCCACAAATGCAGCTAAACTCGGTTTCGACCTAAATACGCAAGCAAATTAAAAGACAATAATGTGGTTTTGTAAGATAATAAAAAAAAATTAAAATAACTCTGGGTCGTATGCTAAACAATTTACTTGCTACATAATCGGAGCTTCTATTCGGCAAGGTGTGTATTAATTTGGTTGTTTTACAAGCTTTATATGAGTGATTAAAAAGATAAGAAATTGGCGTTAATTATGGGAGAAACCCTATTGAATAATATCGTCGAATAAAAGATCATCTCATCTAAAAACTTAAGTTGCTAGAGAGGTGTATCGTTCAATTTTTATTACTTCCAATACACCCCTTCACGTACATACAGGTTACGTTTTAGAGAAGTTTTGCAAATTAATTTTGGCCTCAGGAAAAAAATCTGTACCAAAAATTCCTCACCGTCAACTATAAAAAAATATCGACACAGAACAATAAGAACTATATACTAAGAATCGGAAATGAATTAGATGTTTTCAACAAATACTTTGACAGTATTAAACAATGAAGTTGGAAGTATTTTCACCCGAATAGTCGATCTTCCGAGAGAGTTCGTTTTTACGACTACATATGAAATGATATTTGAATTAGACTAATCCCCAAACTGAAGAATTCTAATTCTAATCCAAATCCGATTTGTCGAACACAAATGTCAATCAAAATTACCCCTGAATTGAAATTGATCACTAATCAATTAGGGCAAAAGTAAATCTATAATCGAGAATACTTTCGCCTAACTGGAAATTTCTTTAAATTAAGAAATCGAGGCTATCATTTTTCCATATAGAAAAATCAATCGGAAAAAAAAAAAAAAAAAAAAAAAAGAGAGGGGTGGAGGAATTTACATGACGGTGGTGATGCCGGAACCGCCGCAGTGGAGACAGTTAAAGGGGGCAGGGGTATCACGGTAAATAGTCTGTTGAAGGGGAATGCCCTTGGGGTCTCCAACGACGGCGTTTGGAGGGATGGCGCCACTTTGATATGGGTTTTGTCCCACGTAGTACTGCTGCTGCTGCGGCGCCGACGCATGGTACGCCGAGTTGTACGGGATTCCGACCGCAGGCTCTTCGTTCTTGGTTGTTTTCTCCATGGATCTTCCAATTATTCGCTAGGGTTTAATTAAGCAGATTTCTTGAGATTCTCGACAACAAAATCAATGAAATTAATCGTAAAGAGAGAGAGAGAGAGAGAGAGAGGCGAAATTACTGAGAATTTTCTTAATAAGTATTGGTCTGACAAAATGACGCGTATGGGTTGAATATCTTGGGTGAGTTCCAGAAGGAAGAAGAAGCTGACTCGCCATGGAATAGTCTTTCAGAACTGGATCGGGTCAGCCCAAACTTGGTGTGAGTGGGCCAAATTCCTATCAATCTGATTGTTGTTTTGGGGAATTTTTTCGTATTCTAAACATCTGTTACTTTAGGAATTTCAATTATGCATTAGTTAATATTTTCTCAATTTTATCCTTATTACATTTCATTAATCGTGAGATGTGAGAGAATTAATGGAAACGACATTAATAACATGGATATTTTAGTCATTCTATATATTTTTCTCTAAAATCGACGCACGTTATTAGTTTTCTTAATAAGTGTGCAATATCCGAAGCGGGGTATTTGGCACTTTGCACCGTCAAATTACATGCCTTTGACACTTTGCACCCTTAAATTACAAAAATAGCACTTTGCACCCTTTAATTAGTATTTGCGTGGCACTTTGCACCCTATTGCAACTTTTGGCTAGAAAATGAACCTACAACCTGTTTTATGGGTTTGAAGAGGGGCATATTTGTCTTTATAATTTCCCACAAACTTAAAAATCGTTCTTTTACTTTTCTTCTTCATTCTCAATTGGAAATCTGCAAAGTTTGTGAATTTTAAGTGATTAGTTCCATTTTTTTCAGCTCTAATCTTTATAATGAATTCTTACTGATTGTGCTGTAGTAGCCAAGTGTATCAAATATTTTTTGAATCACTACTTGTTTGCAGATTAAATATATGACTTGTATTATGATACACAAAGAAGTCATAATTGAAAAACAGAGTGAATAGAGGGATGATGGCTGATGAGGCCCATTTGAACCCCTCAGGTATTTGTGTATATCTGTGTGTATTTATACGTATATTTATGCTTGTGTGTGTAGGAGGTGTGTGTGTCATGGCCACCTCCTTCCTTTTATCCTCCTCTCTCTGCCTTGAAATGCGTACCATGGAGATAAGGAGAGAGATGGGCCAGGAAGTTAATGGGCTGGTGGATTGATGGGCTTGAGAGAGAGAGAAGAGGGGCTGATTGATGGGCTTTTATATATGGGCTTTGGGTTCCTATATAATTTGGGTCCTGGGCAAATTAGTCCAGATCGTCATTTGATGAGGACTATTTGGACCCCTCAGGTACTTGTGTAGATCTGTGTGTATTTTTGCGTATATTTATGTTTGTGTGTGTAGGAGGTGTGTGTGTTTTTCTATATCATTCTCTCTGTCTTGGCCTCCCTTCTCTCATAGCCACCTCCTTCCTTTTATCCTCCTCTCTCTGCCTTGAAATGGGTGCCATGGAGATAAGGAGAGAGATGGGTCAGGAAGTTAGTGGGTCGGTGGATTGATGGGCTTGAGAGAGAGAAGATGGGCTAATTGATGGGGTTTTATATATGGGCTTTGGGTTCCTATATAATTTGGGCCTAGGGCAATTTAGTCCAGATCATGATTTGATGAGGCCCATTTGGACCCCTCAGGTATTTGTGTATATCTGTGTGTATTTGTGCGTATATTTATGCTTGTGTGTGTGGGAGGTGTGTGTGATTTTCTATATCATTCTCTCTGTCTCGGCCTCCCTTCTCTCATAGCCACCTCCTTCCTTTTATCCTCATCCCTCTGCCTTGAAATGCGTGCCATGGAGATAAGGAGAGAGATGTGTCAGGAAGTTAATGTGTTGGTGGATTGATGGGCTTGAGAGAGAGAAGATGGGCTGATTGATGAGCTTTTATATATGGGCTTTGGGTTTTTATATAATTTGGGACCAGGGCAAATTAGTCCAGATCATCATTTGATGAGGCGCATTTGGACCCCTCAGGTATTTGTGTATATCTTTGTGTATTTGTGCGTATATTTATGCTTGTATGTGTAGGAGGTGTGTGTGTTTTTCTATATCATTCTCTCTGTCTCGGCCTCCCTTCTCTCATAGCCGCCTCCTTCCTTTTATCCACCTCTCTCTTCGTTCACTACTAGAAAACTGCCGTTTAGTTACGGAACAATCCGTCGCTAAATGGCCAAAATCCGTTACTAATAACTATGTAGCGACAGAAACGGTCCGTAGCTATGGAGATCGCTAAAAGACGCGTCGCTAATATTTAGCTACGACCGTGTAATCATCCGTCGCTACATGTTAGCAATGGAATGATCCGTCG
The DNA here is from genome assembly GCF_056151865.1 of Erythranthe guttata. Lineage (NCBI taxonomy): Eukaryota > Viridiplantae > Streptophyta > Magnoliopsida > Lamiales > Phrymaceae > Erythranthe > Erythranthe guttata. Next base: position 5,455,999 of record NC_142543.1, on the reverse strand, counting down.
CTAATGACAACCAAAGATGTTGCTAAATCTGACCAGAAAACATAAGATATTCCATCGCTAAATTAATTTATCCGTTGCTAATTAAAGTGAAAAACCAAATTAGAGAGAGATACATCCTTCACTAAATCCGTTACAAAACTGTATTAATTTAATAAAAAAATATTTTTTTTAATATATATATATATATATATATATATATATATATATATATATATATATATATATATATATATATATATATATAACTAATAACATTAATTGCACATACACAAATTCAACAAATAGTACCCTGAATTTTCATTAAAGATTCTAGTGTATACAAGATTAGAAAGAATCAAACATAGTCAAAATATGAATTTCAAACCTATCATATACAAACAATGGAGTCTCTATAGCCATTAACACTACCTTTCTTTTCCTCTATAACTCGTACATCTTCGTTTCCTTCTCCATCAACTTGTCTTATTTATGCCTGATAAAATAAAAATTGAAGCAATAAATATACATTCCCACAAAATTCAAATCTTATTATTTCTAAAAGCTAACAAGAAATGTCTTTTGTTCTCACAAACTTATGCATATCATTTTACTAGATATGAAGGATGATAATACATAAGTATTTAAATGCATTCACTTTGGGAACAAATTAAATGAAATTAATGCATGAACTCACTCAAGGAACAAAGAGGGAGAAAAGTTTACCACAACAGAAGTAGCAATCAGTTCATCCATCAAAATATGATAATCCAACCCTTTTGTAAGCTGCAGCATAAAAATGGACAACATTTATAGAGACAAGGAATCAAAGTTCTGCACACAATACATAGAATGTTAAGTAAACTTACATTAATAATCAACAATAACAATTTACATAAACTGTAAATGTTGTATGCTACTGCCACTGCCTAGACAATATGTCTAAAAAAAACTGAGAAAGCAAATATAGTAGTTAATCAAGAAATCAATAAAAAATACCACATCATAAATTAAAGATGTAAATGCCTGATATTTTACAAATAATACCCGATGAACAAATGATAACTAATTTCGATGTACCAATAATAAAATGATATAATAAAAAATTATAGCATTTGATACAGTTTTATCCATTTTATTGGAGCTGAACATATAATTGTAATATTATGACTAGATAGGCTAGCAATAATTTATCCGAGTGGCTTTCTACTTCAGCAACAAACATTTGCATCTTCTAAGTGTCCCTTATATTTGGCATTGTAAGTCACCTCAACTCTTGAATCCTAAAAGTCAGTAATTCGGTTAGTACTGAAAACTAATATGTACAACCAACTAACAAATTTGTTTGCGTATGTGGAAACACGTGATAAAATAAAGTTGTAGAGTGAAATATATAATATAAGGGTGAAATATAATATGCTACAAGTTTTACGTCACAATATTTTGTAGCTTATTTGCAGTAGAAGAATGAGCAAATTAAGAAGAACATAGTCCTTACCTTGAATCTTGATGTTCCCAACAGTTTGAATTTTATTTGCATCAAATGTTGATACCTGTCCATGAACAATTAAATTGGATCATAGAATTTAAAAATCTAAATATTAAAAATATTTTAAAATTAGCTATTGAATCCATTCATCATTACATGTACATAATCATACAATTGTTTAGGAATAAAATGAAAAATCAAAATTACAAAATACAATAGATTTACAAAACTAATTAATCTATCTGATTACTAACTCTGCTACATTAAGTGTCAAAGCCTCAATTTTGGATTTTGGTTTAATAAATGCTAGATGAGAATGATCAGTACCAGGACTTAAGAATTGAAATTGAGATATAATATATATCCATATTTAAAGTAATCAAAGATTAAAACTGAAAGTGAAAAACAATAGTCACTCTCGATCCAAAACTGAAACTAAAACATAATATTCATTCTCCAAAGCAATCCAAAACTGAAATTAAGACATAATATTGATTATAAAATGCAATCCAAAACTAAAATTGAAATCAAAGTCTCATACATTATTAGATGATATGAATATTCATTCTCCAGACGTTCAAAATCATTATCACCAATAGCACATAAATAATTCCTAAAAACATAAAAATAACATTAAAGCCTTGTATTATGGCATACCTTGAATGGAAATGTGTGACTGTTAACAACAACCAAAATACCCATTCCTATATTAGGGTTTTTTATCAAATAAAATATTAAACAAGACACAAACCTATTCATAAATAATGAAATTACAATGATTTACCTGGTTTCATTCTACTGCCGTTTAATTTCATATGTGAATGGGCAGATCTAGTTGAAGACGAAATGAGTGGCGTCGCCGCGACGGTGAGTAGTGGGGGATTGAAAACCTACGAGGAGAGAAGCAAAAATTGATAATTTTTGGAACCATTGCATTTTTTTACTTTTCCCAACGACCGGAAGCAACAATAGACAAAGAATGAAGACAGGAGGATGGGTGGTCGAGGTTGGATGAAAAGAACGACGACAGCAGAGGGCTGAAGCGAAGTAGGGAAAGTGAGAAAGTGAAAAATAAAAAATAAAGAAATTGTAAAGTGAAAACTAAAAATTAATAAAAAAAAATATGCATATATTTTTATTATTAGCAACAGAGTTGTTGTTCGTTGCAACCTCTGTAGCTGAATGTTTAATTTAGACACGAATTTTTCATCTGTCGCTAATTCACGTCACTATAGCCGATGGTTTATATTTAAAGCTACGATTTTTTATTCCGTCGCTAACTATGTTGCTAAATCTATCTATTAGAACCGGATCAATTATCCATCGCTAATGACCGTTGCTAAACTGCAGTTTTCTAGTAGTGGTTGAAATGCGTGCCATGGAGAAAAGGAGAGATGGGCCAGGAAGTTAATGGGCCGGTGGATTGATGGACTTGAGAGAGAGAAGAGGGGCTGATTAATGGGCTTTTATATATGGGCTTTGGGTTCTTACATAATTTGGGCCCAGGGCAAATTAGTCTTAATCTTCATTTGATGAGGGCGATTTGGACCCCTCAGGTATTTGTGTATATCTGTGTGTATTTGTGCGTATATTTATGCTTGTGTGTGTAGGAGGTGTGTGTGTTTTTCTATATCATTCTCTCTATCTCGGCCTCACTTCTCTCATAGACACCTCCTTCATTTTATCCTCCTCTCTCTGCCTTGAAATGAGAGCCATGGAGATAAGGAGAGAGATGGGCTCGAAAGTTAATGGGCCGGTGGATTGATGGGCTTGAGAGAGAGAAGATGGGCTGATTGATGAGCTTTTATATATGGGCTTTGGGTTTTTATATAATTTGGGACCAGGGCAAATTAGTCCAGATCATCATTTGATGAGGTCCATTTGGACCCCTCAGGTATTTGTGTATATCTGTGTGTATTTGTGCGTATATTTATGCTTGTGTGTGTTTTTCTATATCATTCTCTCTGTCTCGGCCTCCCTTCACTCATAGCCACCTCCTTCATTTTATCCTCCTCTCTCTGCATTGAAATGCGTGCCATGGAGATAAGGAGAGAGATGGGCCAGGAAGTTAATGGGCCGGTGGATTGATGGCTAGAGAGAGAGAAGAGGGGCTGATTGATGGGTTTTATATATGGGCTTTGGGTTCCTATATAATTTGGGCCCTGGGCAAATTAGTCCAGATCATCATTTGATGAGGCCCATTTGGACCCCTCAGGTATTTGCGTATATCTGTGTGTATTTGTGCGCATATTTATGTTTGTGTGTGTAGGAGTTGCGTGTGTGTTTCTATATCATTCTCTCTGTCTCGGCCTCCCTTCTGTCATAGCCACGTCCTTCCTTTTATCCTCCTCTCTCTGCCTTGAAATGCGTACCATGGAGATAAGGATAGAGATAGGCCAGAAAGTTAATGGGCCGGTGGATTGATGGGCTTGAGAGAGAAAAGAGGGGCTGATTGATGGGTTTTTATATATGGGCTTTGGGTTCCTATATAATTTGGGCCCTGGGCAAATTAGTCCAGATCGTCATTTGATGAGACCCATTTGGACCCCTTAGGTATTTGTGTATATCTGTGTGTATTTGTGCGTATATTTATGCTTGTTTGTGTAGGACGTGTGTGTGTTTTTCTATATCATTCTCTCTGTCTCGGCCTCCGTTCTCTCATAGCCACCTTCTTCGTTTCATCTTCCTCTCTCTGCCTTGAAATGCGTGCCGTGGAGATAAGGAGAGAGATGGGCCAGGAAGTTAATGGGCTGGTGGATTGATGGGCTTGAGAGAGAGAAGAGGGGCGGATTGATGGGCTTTTATATATGGGCTTTGGGTTCCTATATAATTTGGGTCCTGGGCAAATTAGTCCAGATCGTCATATGATGAGGACTATTTGGACCCCCAGGTACTTGTGTAGATCTGTGTGTATTTTTGCGTATATTTATGTTTGTGTGTGTAGGAGGTGTGTGTGTTTTTCTATATCATTCTCTCTGTCTTGGCCTCCCTTCTCTCATAGCCACCTCCTTTATTTTATCTTCATCTCTCTGCCTTGAAATGAGTGCCATGGAGTTAAGGAGAGAGATGGGCCAGGAAGTTAATGGACCGGTGGATAGATGGGCTTGAGGGAGAGAAGAGGGGCTGATTGATGGGCTTTTATATATGAGATTTGGGTTCCTATATAATTTGGGCCCAGTGCAAATTAGTCCAGATCGTCATTTGATGAGGCCCATTTGGACCTCTCAGGTATTTGTGTATATCTGTGTGTATTTGTGCGTATATTTATGCTTGTGTGTGTAGGGGGTGTGTGTTTTTCTATATCATTCTCTCTGTCTCGGCCTCCCTTCTCTCATAGCCACCTCCTTCCTTTTATCCTCCTCTCTATACCTTGAAATGCATGCCATGGAGATAAGGAGAGAGATGGGCCAGGAAGTTAGTGGGCCGGTGGATTGATGGGCTTGAGAGAGAGAAGATGGGCTAATTGATGGGTTTTATATATGGGCTTTGGGTTCCTATATAATTTGGGCCTAGGGCAATTTAGTCTAGATCATGATTTGATGAGGCCCATTTGGACCCCTCAGGTATTTGTGTATATCTGTGTGTATTTGTGCGTATATTTATGCTTGTGTGTGTGGGAGGTGTGTGTGTTTTTCTATATCATTCTCTCTGTCTCGGCCTCCCTTCTCTCATAGCCACCTCCTTCGTTTTATCCTCATCTCTCTGCCTTGAAATGCGTGCCATGGAGATAAGGAGAGAGATGGGTTAGGAAGTTTAGTGGGTTGGTGGATTGATGGGCTTGAGAGAGAGAAGATGGGCTGATTGATGAGCTTTGATATATGGGCTTTGGGTTCTTATATAATTTGGGACCAGGGCAAATTAGTCCAGATCATCATTTGATGAGGCCCATTTGGACCCCTCAGGTATTTGTGTATATCTGTGTGTATTTGTGCGTATATTTATGCTTGTGTGTGTAGGAGGTGTGTGTGTTTTTCTATATCATTCTCTCTGTCTCGGCCTCCCTTCTCTCATAGCCGCCTCCTTCCTTTTATCCTCCTCTCTCTTCCTTGAAATGCGTGCCATGGAGATAAGGAGAGATGGGCCAGGAAGTTAATGGGCCGGTGAATTGATGAACTTGAGAGAGAGAAGATAGGCTGATTGATGGGCTTTTATATATGGACTTTGGGTTCCTATATAATTTGGGCCCTGGGCAAATTAGTCTAGATCAATGGCAAACATGACATAGTTCATCCACAAATAATAAAATTGGCAACTTAAAGAAGTGTCTATTTACAAAGTCTCCAATTAAATAATTTGGCCTTATTTGGGACCGAACATTTTCTATAGAAATCCCCATAGCCTCTCACTAATATTTACAGTAGAGTTGCTGCCAAAATTTCAAAAAACGAATAGATAAAGAGAAGAAGAGTCCTTTTTTTATTGATAATGAAGATATAAAAGAGAAGAGGAGGAAAATCATAAAATCCCATTGTATCCCGATTCCTGTGAAACTCGACGAAACCCCCCTCCATGACCAGGAACAAAGAAGAATAACCAATTTATATCGGTAGACATAGCTCATAAAATTTTGGATAATCTTTTTATCTAAAAGCATCTCAGTGGTGATTTCTTATGTAGATTCTCCAACTATTCTTGAGTTATAGCTAATAAAATAGCATGTTACGGCAAAATAAGATTTATTTTGGAAGGATCGAAGAAAAAAAATATTAGAGATTCTTATTAGGGATTCTTTGAATTTGTTGCTTTCATCCCAGGTAGGCCAAAGTTGCTCCTTGAAACCCATAGAACCGGTTGCAAGTCGATTTTTTAGCCAAAAGATGTAGTAGGGTGCAAAGTGCCAAGCAAATACTAATTAGAGGGTGCAAAATGCTATTTTTTTAATTTAAGGGTGCAAAGTGCCAAAAGCATGTAATTCGAGGGTGCAAAGTGCCAATTACCCCCAAAGCGACATATATTTTGGCATGAAGAGAGTATATTCTATGGTGCACAAAAACTTCTGTAATATGTACAAATGTGTCATGACACTTGTTGGGAACTTTTTGGAGTCGTTTTTATAAATATTTAAAAGTTTCACGGACATTCTTGGTAATTATAAAACAATGCAAACGTGTTTCCACCGAAAAGAATCCACAACCAATTTTAAATAAAGACTCAAAATTGCCTATGCTTGAAAAAATCTTAAATTTTATGTATTTGTCTTTTCACGTTTAGTGGTGTGTTTAATATCCTTTGTAAATGTTAATTATATACTATAACAAATTTATATGCCCGGTATAGGGGTAAAAATTGGAAATCACCTGTTCCGATTCAAAAAGTTTCAATTTTGAGAAAAAAAATTTATTCTGGTTTTCAAAGTTTCGAGAGACAATTTTCATTTGTTATTTCTCATATCGGGTGTCAGTGGTTTCACGTGTACTAATTTTCATTTGTTATTTCTCATACCGGGTGTCAGTGGTTTCACGTGTACTAATTATTGACTAGATTTTCTGATTCAGCTGCCCTAAAATTTGACCCATACTTCTGAAAATACATAGATCGCCTAGACCGAGATAAAGCAATTACAGCCTGTTTTAATTTAAATTTAGCGTAAATTCCACTTTCCTCTCTTGTACTTTGGTTCGGTATCACTTTACTCCCTCCTACTCTCGATTGCATCGATTTGCCCCCCGCACTTGAAAAATTGTCTCAATGTGGCCATCGCTGCTAGTTGTCGGACATTTGACCTTCACAACGTGTGGTCTAAGCTCTGAAATTATAAAAAACACTTCCCTAGTTTTGAGTTTTATTATTTCCAGAGTTTAAACTGTTAATGGTATTTTAAAATGAGTGCCTACAACTGTAAACACAATAATATTTTTGTTAACCACATCAATATATATTTGTTTTTGTTTTTTTTTCTTTTTTTTTATTTTCTTTTTTACTTTTTTAATGCACAATACCAGATATGGAGAGACATGAGAGGCGGGGGAAAAATCACATTACCCTCCAAAGCTTTTATGCGTCCAGTTTGGGCGTGCACATCAATTTTCCGCGCTCGTTTTAGTCGTGCGCCACGTTTTCCAATTTATAGAAAAAAATGAACAAATGTTACCACATTGGATTGTGTATCTCGATCCTCATCCGATGCACTCATTTTCTTTTGTAATTGCTGCAATAAGATTGATTTTGCACACAATTTCTAATATTAAAACTTGAGAATACTTTTTTTCTAGAGAGAGATAGAGAGGTGGAAAGCGGATTATTGTAAACCCATATTCATAAAAAGTGGTACCACGAATATAAGTCCCAAAAGAATATCGTCAAATCTCTTTAATAGTTTCACTTTCTCAAGTATATCTTATGTCCCACTTTAGTTCCTCATCTTTAAAATACATCTATTTCATCCCTCGCATCTCAAAATTATTCCAATGTGATCCTTCCCGAGTTCCCCTAACCATCATGTCAATAACTAACGGAATCATTAATAACCAATGGAATATTCCATGTGTTAAGAATATTTTTGTTAAAGCAAAAGAAAAAAAAATAGAGAACATAGAGAAATAATGTTTATTTTCACTAGGCATTTCATATTATAAAGTTGTCTAAGGCTCCGTTTGATACAATTAAGCACTGAACACTGAATGCTGAATAAACAACTGAATTGTTAAGCATAATGTCTGAATACTGAATGCAGAATGATTAAGTTTGTTTGATAACTATAAATTTATTATATCGGAATCGTATAATTTTACTATATTAGCCCTAAAAAATGTGGACATAGGTTTAAGAGTGTTCACTCAGTCGGTAAACCGATAGAAAATTCGGTACGCGCCCAATAATGAACCGAAAATTATGCGTAGTTTTCCATAACCATTTTTTTAATTATGGTATTTGGTACGGTATACAATATTGATGCACGGTCTACCGTATCGTACCGAATACTAAAATATTTAATATTTTTTTCCTTTTATTTTAAATTCATTAAGGTTATAACAAATTATAAATACTTTTAAATTTGATATTTTTTTTTCATTATTTCCAAACTAGCCTCTATTGAAATCACTTTTTTATTTTATTTTTAGGGCCGATTGTTGTAATTTGAATGTCAAATTCAAGAATTAATTAGTTTTAATATTCATTTTTAATTTTTTTAAAAATAAGAAAATATATTTTTAATTTTACCCGTATCGAACCGAAAAAACCAAATTAATTATGGTACAAGATTTCGGTTCACCGAAATTCCGGTACGGTTCGATACAATTTTACCGAATTAACACCCATATATATATATATATATATATATATATATATATATATATATATATATATATATATATATATATATATATATATATATATATATATATATATATATATATATATATATATATATATTAATTTATTATAACTATTAATAATATATAAATGAAAAATTCACTGTGACCTTTATAATTATTTGATCATATTCTTTTCACTATCTAGTAATATCGAATAAATAGATAAATACCATAAAAGAAAATTTGGATTCCACTCTTCCAACAGTAAAAGGACAATTCCTATTTAAAAATAATTATGAAATGACTAATTTGATTCTCAATGCGACAAGAACGAAGAAAGAGAACTATAAAGGGAGGGACAAAATTTTATACCACTGAACCAATAAGTTATGATTTTTTGACTGAACCGGTCAGAAGTGAATGGTTCCATTAAGAGGTCACTATCAAACACGCTGAAAATATAATATCTTACCGAATAAGATGTTAATAGTCATTAAGTGGTCATTAAGAGGTCATTAAGTACAATCAAACAGGACCTAAGTTTCTCTTAATATAAAAGAAAAATATTTTGACCTATAACCCAAGACCCAAAACCTAAAATAATGTTGTCAATTACTATTTCGACAAATTTTTATTTATTAATTTATTTATTTTTGGATCCTTTACACACCCACGATCATCGAAGACGAGGGAAACACAATCCCAAGATATTAAAACTTCTTATGTCACAAACGACTGAACACACGATATTACCACGATTGGAGCGGTTACTTTTCACAATTGATTTTAAATGCTCATCATTTTATTAAATTTGGTCTCCAAATTTAATAAAATGGGTGATGTTTTCAATTTTATTTTTAAACTAGTTGAGGCAATTTTTTATATGATATCTCTATCTACCAAAATCATGTCAAGCTACAAATCTGTTGTAAATTAATTTCAGAAAATCAGCTACAACTTATTTTATGGAATTGACACTTTGAAAGGAGTTTTCTCTAATAGTGCCATGCCTTTTTAGTCTCCTACCTTTGCTCCCCTACCTTTTGCATTCTTGAACTTATTTTTATGTTTCTATATTTTAATTCTTTTCTGGCGTTTGAGATTTTTTAACAATTTGAGATTGTAGAGTTTGTGAAAATAAATGACGGAAAGTGATTCACAAATTTGAAAGAGATGGAGTGCGAAGATAACATAAGGTTTTGTATTGGAATTAATTATTGTGTATTTTTTCCCTTTATATTTACTCATATTCATAGATATTTCAGTACTCACTTCTTATATTTTTGTTTCTGGAACAAGCGTCGCAGTTTTTCAGGACAAGGCAGTTCCGATTCCCTAATGTCACACTGATTTTTCTCGAACTAGTGAATAAGGTAGTAATTCTGCTTATTCATCACCTGGAAGAAGCCAAATGTAAGCTCTTCCTTTGATCGAAATTTTGGTATTTCAGACATTATTTTTGTAATAATTAACTATGTCTCTATTTGTAGTATGGAGCAAGAGGAAAGAAAGACAACTATGAAAAAAGAAGATATGAGAAGTCAAGTGAAATTATTCATGTCAGAGCCTGCACAAAATCCTCTTCTTGTACAAAAAAATTGGCAAATTTTTTTTTCTTTTCATCATATGTTGTTTTGTTTTCTTAATTAATTCTATTTTTTTCCCCTTAATATCTTAATATATCTAATAAGATATCAGGCAATTTTTCCATTCGCGGTTGCGACAGAGGCGAAAAGTCTGCAGTGATGTAGACGGGAAGAACGCCCACATGAAAGCCGGAGAAGGGCGACCTCGACCACGAGCTCTTCTCCCATCTGCGAGCTTCTCTCTCAGGAACTAGTCGAGCCAGCAACACTAAAAGAAGGCTTGCCTCCTATAGGTAACCGAGAGTTGTGGTTGCTTGATCAAACGTTGCTTCTAAAATAAAATTGAATCAATACCAATGCATAAAAAATGGCAGAATTGGAGAAAAAGAAGAGGACGAGGAAGGAAATAGAATCAGTACCATGGCTAAGAAATTGGGTTAGAGAAAAGAGGTGGGCACCCAAAAATTATGAGCTGAGTAATCCAACTCCGGATGTGATCGAAAAGGGGAGAGGTCTGCAATTGGAGGAAAAATGCGGTGAGAAGTGATGTTGGCGGCTGGGGCGGTGACTGTCGAATGAAGCGGCGGTGGCGGCGACGGTAGCGGACGGCGGCCACGAACAGAGTCAACAATTTTTTTGAACTTCTTGTCGATGTGGAATTTGGGAGAAGGAGGGGAGCCCATCTTCAGACAAGAAGGTTTATTAAGAAATTCTCTGTGAACCCCTTTTTTGGTGGAAGAAGGAAGAGATGGCACGTAAGGAGGATTAAAGAGGAGAGAAAAGAAAAGCAAAAAAGAAATTGTATTTGTGGACCACCACAGAAGACGAAAAGGTTCGAGCTGCCGAGCTGGTTGAAAATAAAAGAAAAAGAGAAGAAATTTGCCATGTGATTGGATGAGGAAAATAAAACGGCATCGTTTCTAGGCCTGGAGTGCCAAAAAAAAGAGAAAATAAATTAAGCAGGACAAAGTGGGAGATGTACGTATATATAGTTGTAATATATATATATATATATATATATATATATATATATATATATATATATATATGAGAAAGGGGATTTGAAACAAGAGTACCTTAAGAAAAAAGAAAGTTGAGAAGTTCGGCGGAGAAGAAGAAAGAGTTACCAAAGCGAGAGGTCGGATCGGTCGCAAAAAGGTAACAAAACAAATAATCTCTGTTTTTTCTCTAAGAATAATCCACTAAGGGCTCTTTTGATTTGATGTATAGGATAGATAATTTTTGTGAGATTATATTATAGTACACTGTTTATGATTATACAGTAGCCAAAAATTCGAGTTTGGTATGTAGGATTACTTATTAAGGATAACTTCAAGATGATATTTGGTTTGCATGATTAGGAGGGATATTACCAGAAATGTCAAAATTGCCCTTAGCATATATGTAGTGTTGGTATTTTACTCAATTTCAATTTCATTTTATTCAGATATCCTTATGTTGAAATTGAAAGAGCAAAAGTCACGTAATCTTCAAAATATGTGGGAAACTAACACTAAATTTCACTATGCAATTGCATATAATTTTTTTTAATAAACACTGAACAAACTAAATTCGTTTAATATAATGAATAAAATAATTAATTATTATCACGTTTTTGCCTATGGAATAAACAAAATGAAAATGGCCACAAATTCATCCAAACTGGAGACAGAGAAAGAGAGAACAATTCAATTAGTAAAATTCAGTTCACATCATGCTAGTATTTATCAACACTATTACATGTTTAGATCACATATGTGCTCCACTCCTAGAATCATAAAAAAAAATATTAATGTAGTAGCCACATAAGATTGTGAGAAACTCCACAACATTAACAATGTAATATTTCTTACCGTGAAACTTATGGGGCAGAGTGATACTTGAGATACTAGACAATGGCATCACTACCAAATCATCCACCACCATGTAAGTGAGAACCCACGTCACAAATCCAACATCGCCACATAAGACAAATTTGTCGTCGTATTTCAATCGTAATTTGGACAATGCTTTTGTATCTTCATAAACATATCCCTAACAATTGCCGCATCTGTAGAATTTTCTTGCAGTTGATTTAATACCACTGAGAGACAACAGTGGAACAAAAGAATTATGGATTGGAGGTTTCAAGAGGGTGTCCTTAATCTTGATTGGTCGTACATAAGATTCATTTAGATTCTCTGTGTTTTCATACAAGTTTGCTTGAGCCACTTGAGCCGATGATTTATTGTTTTTTGAGCAAGTTGATGACTATACCAACAGGCAAAGACAATATATGAAAAAGAACATCGACGAAATCTTTTTCGGCTTACACGAAGAGGATTTTTTTCCCTTGGGTGTCTATCAAGAGCTTCAGGCACACCGTAGATTATGCCATGGTATCGAGATATGGAGATTATATTGAGAGGTAAATATCTCTAAATTGCAGATAATTTCATCTTTCTTCACCCATTCTTAGAGATGAGCGGCAACACTAATAATTCAAGAAGTTATGTGTCTTTTAGAAGTTGTCAACACACTCACTCGAGATTGAATTCTCCTTCGAGCTGCATGAAATGAAAATTAAACACAATTCTGTAAGAATTAAATTTCCAACATTCCAAACAAGATTACGAAGTAAAACCAAAAGATGAAAATATGTTCTCTTTCAGATCTCACTAACAGATTCTAAAACGGACAAATAGATTATGAAGTAACAAACGAAAAGATAAAGGAACCCCCTTTTAGCTGCAATCAATCAACCAAAAGGAAAAGAACAAGAAAAAAACACCCATCAAATCACTATCTTCTACAAATAACAATCGATCCCACCTTCGCAATAAATTAGTGAAACTACGGATTACACATCTAATTAAGATAATTTTGCAAAGTGAATTGGAAATCTTAAGAATTGAATTGAAAATCCTGAAAATTAAATTGAAATTTTCGTACCTGGGCTAATTCTCCGAATCGATCCTTCAATAATCTCATTGAAAGAAGAATTAAAGAAAAAAAGTTAACTATAATTTTTAGATATTTGAAGGTCTAGATGTCGTCGGTTTGAAGGGTTTTGTTGCTGTCGTACCAAAGAAACGAAGACCATCAGCGAAGATGAAGATTTGGAAGAAAAAAAAAGGAAAAAAAAATAAAAAATAGCAGCAGATGGAGCTGATGTTGTCACGCGAGAGAGAAAAAATGGAAAATGGGCTTTTGAAAGATAGAGACAGAAATTTGTATTATGGGCTTTTGGTCATTTCCTTTTTTGCCTTTTTGACTGATTACACAATCCCACCTCATGAGCTGAGATAATTTATCATGCATTTTCGTGATTGGGTACTGGGCTTGGAATCTGTGTCGGGCTTATATCCAACAAACCAAACGTCTGATAAGGGGTGATTATATTGTCTATCACCCCTTATCCGGGAAACCAAAAGGGGCCTAAAAGAAAATGCTCGCAAACAGAGATAAAGAAAGCGCGCAAAAAAGGAAATAAATAAAATGGGAGAATCATTTATAGATCGAGAATTCGAGACGACGATTGATCTCATTCGTCCGAATGAATGGATGAGATCAATCAAAGCACCTAGGTTATAGTGAAAATATTTTTGGCACGCCTCAATAATATTTGAGGTGACACATAAACAGTGAGTTACTGACCCACGCGCGCTGACCCTTCTGACATACGGACGGAAGACACGTAGCCGGGAAAAAGAAAGGAACAAATTCTTCATTCCGCATTTGAAATTAATTTTTTGGAATAGGGAAAGTAGTTGATTCATGCCACTTTATTCATATAGATTTCACCCCTTATAAAATCAGATCATAAACGTAACCCAAGGAAAAACGGCCCAAAACTAAAAGCCGAACTAAGTTAAAAAAAAACATACAAAGCCCTAACATAGATAAGAAGGAAGTCGCATCTCGCAACGCACAAAGACATCACGGGGCGACGCTGAAAACCTAAGTCGCCATTATCGATGAGCTAAGATTTATATTTAACCTAAAAGCCCAATTATGATGGCCGACCCAATTAAACAAAAAATTAGATGGGACCAAGGTAGATGTGTGCTTGTAAAATGGGAGTTCACTCAAACTGGTAAGGAGTGAAACTCCTTTTCAAAATAATATATTTCAAGTGCATGAAAATACTCTCCAACTTAATCATCGGAGCTGCTACACCGGGAACGTCTTTCGGTGTTACAGGTACGATGACCTGTCGAGACTCCTACGTCATCATCTAGAAAAACCAGTTCCGATCAATAATGGAGACCTACTAAAATTGAAATTCTCTTTTTCTTTTTTTTTTTTTTTTTTTTTTTTTGCTATATATAACCGATCTTATTGTTGTAATAAAACTAGACCATTAAAACGTTTGAAAATTGAGAGGGAATATCACTTTCGTACAAAGTAAAAAAGAATATAATATTGATAGATTGAGTTTACAGAAGCAACTTAAATAATAAGGCTAACACCTATTATCACAATGTGGAATCAAACTTATAAGTGTGGTAATGAAATAATACAACAACTGTTCAGATCTTGATTCTTCAATAATGATTTATTAATGGTAATTATGTTAAATGTCTCTTGTCTTTTTCTGGTGGTGGAAGAAGCTAAGAGCTTAGAGAAACGCAATTGCTGTCACGAAAATGGTTATGGCGGCCGTCGCTAATCGTCCTGCAGCCAAAGCTCTATTTGCTGCATGGGAAGGTCTCACCCCTCCACCTCCTGCAACACAAACGTACAGACAAATCAAGAATTGATAAAAAAAAATATATTGTGTGGCTGCTGGGATTCGAGCCCAGGTCTCACGGCCACAACGTGGGATTCTCACCACTAAACTACAGCCACTTAAACAATTTAATGACATATATATATATATATATATATATATATATATATATATATATATATATATATATATATATATAGTTATACACTCACCTTGTTCAATAGCAGTAAACGGAATATCATCGTACAACATGAAACAACCCTCTACAAACATACCCCAACTCCGTTTCTCAACAACGGTAGCCCCTGTCCCAATTGACCCATACTCTTTTAACAAGTGCTCCAAACAATCCCTACAATCCGACTTCTCCAAGTCTCTGGTGCATTGAGCCAACCCATACCTCTTCCCTCCCATCCCATCCTCCATCTCCGCTTTCGCAAACATCAAACTCTCCCCGGGAGCCACTGCCGCCAGCCCCATCATCATCACTCTCCCCTTTGCAATAACCGCCGGTTCCTCCGGAAAAGAACGCCTGGATGTCACTTTCTGAGTCGAATATTTCTCCAAAGCCCCGAAGAAGCTCTCGTTCGAGTACCGCATCAAACACCACCTCTGATAAACCAAAACCCTTCTGTGCCTCCTCCTGCCGTTATCATCGCCGCACGAGCTGTTGCTTTTGAAGGAATTTCTGGTGCAGTCGGCGCAGTTCGACATGGAAATATCGCCTCTGCATTGTATGAGGCCGTACACTTTGTCTGGACCGTTCTCAGCCGCCTCGGCTTTGCAGTAGCCGTTGTTGAGAGTCACGTTCGTCTCCAGAGCGCTGAACAAGTTGTATAGATTTGTCGTCCACGTGGAACTTATTGCTTCTGAGGGGTGCGAGCATGAAGAACCCCATAGAAAGTTGTCGTCTGCATTGCAGCGGAAGAAAAGCAAGAAAAGGGATAGGAAAATCATTATCGATGACATTATTCGATAATGGGTAGGTCGAGTATGCTGTCTAAAAATCAATACATGGGGTTTTTGTTAATTTTTTTATGACGGAGGAAAAACAAACAGTTGCGATTTTCACAGGCATAGTAAATGCAATAATATATATATATATATATATATATATATATATATATATATATATATATATATATATATATATATATATATATATATATATATATATATATATATATATATATATATATATATATATATATATATATATATATATATATATATATATATGTATTTTAAAAGTTTGTGTAATTTCGTGCTTGCAAGTGTTTGAGTTGATCAATTCCAGGTGTACGTGTGTACAAGGTGTCCCAAGATTATTTTAAGGTAGTTTGTCACTGTCTTTACCTTGTTGATCAGTTTACTAAGCAGCTGTTATGAATTTTTAAATGAAGATCTTATCTATTTCTTACATAATCGTATCCTTTCGTTTCCGTAAGTCAATCATAAGAGATTTTATTACTCTTGAAAAAGAAAACGAAGAAGATAAAGAAACAAATTAATTAGAAATAGATTATTATTCGCATATATAATTTCAACCCGCCGCGAAATGTGGATGACTAACATGATTTTTTGTATGTATATATTGGACTCATACTTAGGTCATAATACTATTCAAACTTTACGCAATTGATTATTTCTTTCTGTTGAAATTAAATATAGCTTTGGAGAAATTCCATCAATTATCACTAATAAATTAATGGTAATTAACAATTTAGTATCAAAACTCATGACCACCTCTGCTGGTTAACAATAATCTACAATATTAGCTTAAGTCAATGGATATTACATTAGAGACAAACATCTTTATAATTATGTGTTTTAGACATTTATTGAGAGAGATTGCAGCGAATCAGAATAAGAATTTTATCTTTACATAGGGCTTCTCAATACTTCCAAATTCCAATCCATTTACTCTCTCCTATTCTTTTACATTGACCATATAGACTACATCAAGTGACATTGGGGTAATTTTGGAACATGTGGGATGACATTGGTACTTTTAAATGATTAGGGATTAAATTGGGACATAATGTATACTTGAGGGACTATTGAAGAGATTTTAATTTTACCAAATAATATTCATCAAATGCTTTGCTGAGTGAGAGGCACTCTATATTATGGCTGCAAAAGACTCTAGTCCATCCCTCAGAAAACATAAAAACTCTAGTCTAACTCTTCTTCAACAAAAAACGTTTATCATTTCTACATATCCTCCTTCAACCGTAATCGACCTCGAAGTTTATTATTGCACGACTTATGTAATATTACAGTGTTATTTGGTCAGTGGTGCAATGCTTGCTTTAGTTAAGTAAGGTCTCTAGTTTGATCCCCATAAGAGCATCTCCCACCCTTAACACCATTTTTCCACCATATCCTATTTTCGGTGGTGAAAAAATGGTGTTATCTCCCACCCGTAGCACACCATTCTATAATTTCTCTATTTTTAGTGAAAAAAATAGTGTGTTTGGTCTACCAATTCCATCAAATTTTACACCTAATAATAAAATATTAATATTTCACCATTTTACCATTTATAGATAATAGGATTTGGTTTGATCTCCCGTGATATTTCACCAAATATATTACAAGATTATAAGTTTAATGTTAATTGTTAATTTAGTCTATTGTATCACCAACATATTGATTATGAATTTGATCTTAAATAATGATTTTATTAAGTGTATAATTTAAAAATTATGATAAGTATCAAAAATTTATTGAAACATGAATGAAAATCGACTTAAATTATTATACGTATAATAAAACCACAAATAAACAATAATTTCATTAATTATTGCCTAAAACTCTTACAAGATAAATGAATCATTAAAACATTACAACATAAATTAATCATAAAAACATTACTACGTTTTTCTTGGCCAAAAAAAAATATTTCACAGATAACAGGGGCCTCGTTAAAACCTTGTTTGAAAACTAATTCACTAATTAACACTAATATATTTATTATTTACTATAAGCATATTTATAAGTTGGTAATCATGTGAAATTAGTTAATATAATAATTTTATATGCTAATTATAAAATGGTGTTAATTACATCAAATCCTATTTTCACTTCTGTATTTGATAGAAAAAATAGAATTTGGTGGGAAAAAATGGTAATATGGTGGATGGATGGGATACGAAAATTTCTTCACCAAAAAAATTGGTGAAAATATAGGATTTAGGGATATAGTGATATAGAGTTTGACCAGGGTGGGAGACTAAACTAAATCACTATAATTTTAGATGTAATGCTGATTTAGGGATTTATGTTGGGAGACTAAAAACACCTAAATTAGATGATAAATATGGGATTTGGTGATGGGTGGGAGATGCTCTAAGGGCCCATAAAATCTCTATATATATTATGTATTTTCGTTTCATTTCTTTTTTTAAGTAATTTTTTGATTGCGGGCCTCCAACAAAGTCCATCTATATTGTTGTTTTATTATTGGCCCAAAATGTATAAATCAATTTTTTTTTTCTTTCCTTATTTACGAAGTGTTTTTTGATAAAGGGCCTTCGAGAAAGATCAATGATATTGTTGCTTAAATATAGACCCAAAATGCATAAATCAAAAAATATATTTTTTATAATCTTTATACTCAGGCCTTCAAAATTTCCAACAATATATACCATTGCTTTGTTTATTTTTCAAAGAATTTTAAATTAAAATATAATACTTTTTAATTAACTGAATTACTAAATATTTTTATATAGTAGAGAAAAATAAGAAAGTGGTCAAGTGTTGTTGGTCGGCCTTTTAAGGGTGGCAAAGGTGATCGTTGTTAACGAGTTCGGTCCAAATCATTTTCGATTGATAAGTGTGTAAAATGCACAGTTATTGGCATCTATTTAAGCAAAAGAATCGAATGATTAACAATTCGAGGTCCTTGGGCTAAACATTATCGTAGATTTCTTCAGGTTAATGACTTAATCTGATACATTTGCATATTTGTCTACCACGTTATTCTAGACCAACGTCTCAATTTTCTATAGCTCGTCAAACAATTAATGTAGCATCCGCAAAATATATGTTGGATACCACAGGTGCTTTGGTGGCTATTGGAGATATTAATATTAAATGATATATTTCACTAACTACACAAACTTTTGGTTGAAATGATCATTCAATATGGTATCATGGTATCAGAGTCAGACCAAATGAAAAGGTCATGAGTTCGAATCCAACCGCCACCCATTTCTAATATTTCAAGTGCAATGCTTCAAATGTAATTCGCCTACATTTCACTAACAACTTACACAAAGCTTTTGTACTCACCTACAATTCCACTATTCGGCAGATACCAAATAAACTGATATCAAATTATTGCATAAGATTACAATTTAGTTCCAACACATCCACAACATTATCCGATAAAATCATAGCTTAAACAAAAATGAGTATCCTCTTCGAATATTGGTCAACAAATTTAGGCTCAAATATAAAACATAAATGCATCTTATAAAAGAAAGATATTTTGATTATAACCCTAGATGTAACTCTAATAATAATTTAGGTATTTCATATTTAATCGGCTTCCGCCTGAAGACAAACTGAGAAAATGTTCTTAGATAATATCATTAGGTATAATTAGTTTCCTTCTTCTTTTCCTTCTAATTTACTTTTAATGTCCAATAACATAATCTTTTAGGCAATTTATCTAGGAATAATTAAAAAAATTGGCATTTGCTTTTCAGATTTTACGCGGCGGAATTGGTAATGACATTGGAATATCTCCATAAGTTAGGTATCATTTACATAAATTTGAAGATATATAGTTGTTACAAATGCTTTTTTGTAGGAAGTGTGTTCGATTTGAATTGGTGAGTTTGTGATTCTAAAGCCTTTTTTTTTATTGCTATATATTCTTTTTGTACACAATCAATCATCGTGGTTTCTTTTACCCGAAGGTTTCGGCATTGTTGAGTGGTTCATTGCAGTCTACCCAGAAAAGGAACAACATTGATTAATTTCCGAGGTTCATTTTATTTCGTCTAAACAAGGTTCTTCTTTGAGTATGTCAGTTTATGTGCTAAGTTTCTTGCTCTGTAAATTGTTGAACCGTATTGTGTGAATGTCAGTTTATTATTTGATTTTAGCTAGCATTTGAATAATATTAAAACTAAAACAATTAACAAATTTTATTACGATTCTTTGATTGATCATATTTAAAGGTTTAAATGTCTTTGGTTTCGTCATCAATAAATAGAGTGCATCTATGTAAATATGAGTTCATGTATTCCTATTTTGTTTGTTGTAGATTTCTTGGAGTTCTATTTCATCTGCGTTCCTTTCTCAATACACCATGTCATGTCTGTTGGTTGGAATACCTACACGCAAGTGCACGTATCGTACAAGTAATAAAGTGGATTTTTAAGTCCAAGTATCGATCCTACAGAGAATATTTAATTATCTAATCCTAGACGCTAAATTCTACCAATTATTATCAAGCCTATCGTACACAGTCGACTATAGAGAGAATTAACTAAATTAAACTAAACTAAAAAGCAAGCAAAAACAAGGAAGCAGTTTAAAACGAAGATTTAATCAGAGAAAACGAGCCTAGGATTTTATTCTTCCCCCTATGTGATTATTACTCCCCCAATTCCTTCAATTATGCAAGCAATTAACCCAGATTATTAACCTGAGATGCTAAAATAATCATAACCCGCTTCCGCGTGTATTACGATTCTAATACTCTAGATTCAATTACTATACTATATTCCTATGCAATTAATTCTAGAACACAACATTAAGCACAAATCTCAATAATGGCTACCTAAGAGATTAACTATATTCCTATGTTAATACCACAAAGGCTCTTCTACCACAGTTCTAATTATTAACCCGATCTTCCGATTCATGCGATTAACAATAACATAAAGCACATAAGGTGATCAAATTCATGCACTTAATAAAACAAGTAGGAGAAATAATCCGTAATTAAAACTTGCATAAAATCATAGAATTGGATTCATAAATCCCACATAGGGTTCCAAATAAAATCCTAGAAATAAAGACTTAGCTACTCGTAGTTCTTATGATAAATAAAATAAAATAAATAAATTAAATAAGAAAAACTATGCTTGAGACTTCGTTGATCTTCGTTCCTCGCGTTTTGTGGTGTATATTTTCGTGCTCATGGTGTAGGGACTTGTTGCTTTTATAGGCTTTTCTTGATAAGGAAGTAGTAGAATCCTAATAGGAATCAATTTCCGCCACTTTCCTCCATCAGGATTTGTTCTTCGATTTTCGCCATGTTGGAGTCCGAATTTTGGAATGTTGCGTAAATAAGAATTGTATCCCTTGAAATTAGCTTTCCAATGCCTTCAAAATCAGCTGATTTGGAGTTCATATGAGAAAGATATGCTCGAAATGGTGGACACTGCCAAAGCTGTGGCGAGATTCCTTCTTCCAATTCGATTTATTTCCTTATTTGCAACTTTTTCCTTTCTTTTTGATCTTTTTCGTTCATGGACACCTAATTCTCGTTTTCACCTATAAAACACAAAATCAATCAATTAAAAGCACAAATATAATTAAATCTAAACAAAAGATCCACGTAAAGTAAACGTATTGAGCGTAAAATTTACACTCAACACACCCCCAAACTTGAACTTTTGATTGTCCTCAAGCAAAATCTAATCGTAAGCAAATAACTCAACTAGCGCATCTCATCACATAGGTTAATGACCAACTTCACGTTTTCAGAGCTTGTAATTATAATGAAAATTGTTAGGCATTCACAAGCTCAAAATTCAAAAGCACTTAGTCACTTACCATAGCAAAAAACCACAAATCATGCAATTGCTTCAAGCATCCAATATTTGTAAATTAAAGATAGAAAAAAATTATACTTACATGCATATGTTTGATTCCAAATACTCACCAAATTATTCTACTCTACTAATATCGAACATCAAGCTATTGAGATCATTGGGGCTTTGTGGCTTCCAATTGTTAGGCTCTTTGGTTCGAGGTAGAAAATATGGGTATATGTGGCTATTATTCTTGAATTGAGGTGATTACGCCAAAATTTGAAAGATAGGCGTTCGAAACAATGAATTCACCTCTAAGGACCTTAATAAACTCGATTCTCAAAAGTTCAAAAGTCTCCGCTTTTGCTTTTGAGGCAATGGATCGAGCTTTCAAAAATAATTTCAACAACTAGTCATTTCTTCTCCCTTCTACTCTCTTCTTCTTCTTCTTCTTGTTCTTTTTTTTTTTCTTTTATAAATATATATAGAAGCCTATATACTTCTTCGTCTTTTTTTTTCCTTTTTTTCTTTTTTTCTTTTTTTCTTTTTTTTTTAAAGAAGAAGAGAGACCTTATAAAAAATTTCGACCGAACTCCAAGGGGTAATTTTTCAAAAAATCTCCACTTTTCTACCCTATACACATTGGATTAAAAAAGAACACCTTTTCTCCGAGGCTCAAATCAAGGTTCTACGGATAATTTCGATAAAAATGTCAGCTTGAAAGGCTCAAACGGTTCAAAGAAGGCCCAAATCATATCCCAAATCACTCACTACTCAATACTTCGTATCATAAATTTCCTAAGGTGAGTTCTAAAACCGAACATAGCATGATCTAGCACAAATTAATTCCAAATTTAAAATACAAAACATTCAACCAAAGCAATGCACAAAGTGTGATTCCTAGCAATAATTCTCTTCTAAGTTCCGTTGAATCGAAAGCTAAACAAACATCTAATCCTTATCACACAAAGCAAGCAATCTCATCATCAAACATTGATCATCTATCATCATCATAAATCATCGATGCATTCGACTCAAGAATTTTTTTCTTTCTTTCTTTTTTTTTTTTTTTTAAAGAAAACAAGAAATAAACGAAAACGACTAAAAAGAAAAAGAAAAAAAAATCCTAAAGCATGCAATCTAAAACATATAAAGCACATAAAGTGTTTTTGCACCCCCAAACTTAAAATTTACATTGTCCTCAATGTAATTAAAACGAAGTTTAAGGATAGAATACACCTTGATTAGTCGAAACGTCCTTCACGTGTTGCACCCCTCCATCTCTTCCTCTTTCAAGCAAACACCTTTTTTTTTTTTTTTTTTTTTATATTTTTTCGATTTTTTTTTCCAGGGGTGTTCCGAACGGCCGTCCCACATTTTGAACTATTTTTGGGACGACCGTCCCACAAACAGTAAGTTCACAACTCTTCGTAACTTCTCCGGAAGGCCGTCTGGGGTTTTGGCTTGATTTTCGGACGGCCGTCTGGGCTTTTTGTGTCCGTTTTTCGACCTAAAAATTCAAACATGATGAAATTATTAGATTGCACGCTTATATATATTCTAAGAAAATTAAAAACAACTAAAAATACGAAAAAATATGAGAAAAAAAAAACGACAAATGCTCTGGTTGCCTCCCGAGAAGCGCTAAATTTTAAGTCTTCAGCCGGACTTTGCTTCTTCAAATTATTATGTCCAATCCAAAGCCTTGTAGATTGCGCATCCATCCATGAGCTTTGTTTCTATTGCAACCGATACAGGGATAGGATTGCAATATGTCAGGGTCCACTTTAGCTTGTAATCTTTCTTGGTTGTAATCAATCGGTACGAAGCCAAGATGGGATCTTCATCACCCGCTCCCTCAAATCGGTACTCAAAAACCTCAAGTCCTCGTATAACCTCCACTGCAAACACATTCGTCTTCTCATCAACCTCTATTGATGCCTTCAAAGCCACGTCGGGAACAATGATAAGATCCTCAATTTCAATATTTGCACTAACCACATCCATCTCCTTCTTCTCTTGTTCCGAGACATCTTTGGAGTTAAGCTCGATTGCATATTCATATTCATCATCCTTAAGCATCTTCGTAATTTCTTTTTCCCTCTCATAGACACTATTTTCTAGGTCTAAAGGATTTTTCTCACTACAAGTTTCAGACAGATTTTCTTTGTTGCAACCAGTGTTCTAAAAATCGGCCGAGGCGGCCGATTAATCGGTCTCCGAGGCGGAGGCGGTCCAAAACCTTTACGATTTTAGTGTAAAGGTTTGAAAAATTGGTTTTTTGCCTGTGAGGCGGTTTTAGGCGGTCAAACCCTTTAAGGCGGGTCAAACTCGGTGGCAAAAATCGGCCAAAAATCGGTAAAAAATCGGTTTTTTTTTTTTTTTTTTTTTTTTTTTTTTTTTTTTTTTTTTTTTTTTATAATTCAAAATAAAAGTGGGGATTTTAATAAAAGAAAATATGAGTTTATGCCTTATTTTGTTTAAGTTAATTGTTATTGTTAAATAACTAATGATGTATGCTAGAAATGGTCTATAACAAATGTAAATTCAAAAAATTCGCCTTTTTATTTATATTTTATAAGGATATTATGTATTATGATCTTATAATTATTAAACTTTTATTATGTTATTAGGATATATACATGATGGAGATATAACTATGTTTAAATATCTTTTTATATATGTTTGGAGTATTTATAAATCTTATCTAGAAATATATTATATTAAATTTTAAAAACCGATTTATTTCCGATTTATCACCGATTAATCACCGCCGCACCGATTAATCGTGAGTCGGTGCCTGACCGACTCGGACCCGATTACCGCTTTTTACAACCTTGGTTGCAACCATTCTCGATATCGCCAGGAATATTTTTAAGAGACATCTTGGACTTGATCTCTTCCAACATTATTTCCAGTCTTCGGATAGATGCTTGAGTGGATTTCATAAAATCTTCAAGGATGGATTTCCTATAACACTCCTCAATAGTGGGTTCTCGTGGCCTTCCATAATAGGTTTGAAAATCAACAAATTGCGGCTCTCGATGTTGAAAATTGTGGAAATCTTGGCTTGGAATGCTCTGCTCGTACGTGTTGGAGTATGTGTTCCAATAACCTCTGTTGGTATTTTCTATGAAATTATTCGTCTTCGGTGCATACCAACATTGGTTAGTGTAATGATCTCCGCCACATATTGAACAAAATAATGGCATATCACAGGTGTTTTGGAGGTATTCGCCAGACGGAAGCCATTCATTTCCCGTTTGAGGTACACAGAATTTATACCCTCACATGTAACCCAAGAGAAAAAAAATATATCAAAAAAAATTAACACGGAAAAAATAAAAATTAATTTGGGTGAATCGTGAAAATTGTTCAAATTTAGAGCTAGAATAAAGTAAATAATTAAAATATTCCCTGGCAACGGCGCCAAAAACTTGTTGGTTGGAATACCTACACGCAAGTGCACGTATCGTACAAGTAATAAAGTGGATTTTTAAGTCCAAGTATCGATCCCACAGAGAATATTTAATTATCTAATCCTTGACGCTAAATTCTACCAATTATTATCAAGCCCACCATACACAGTCGACTATAGAGAAAATTAACTAAATTAAACTAAACTAAAAAGCAAGCAAAAACAAGAAAGCAGTTTAAAAAAGATTTAATCAGAGAAAACGAGCCTAGGATTTTATTCTTCCCCCTATGTGATTATTACTCCCCCAATTCCTTCAATTATGCAAGCAATTAACCCGGATTATTAACCTGAGATGCTAAAATAATCATAACCCGCTTCCGCTTGTATTACAATTCTAATACTCTACACTCAATTACTATATTCCTATGCAATTAATTCTAGAACACAACATTAAGCACAAATCTCAATAATGGCTACCTAAGAGATTAACTATATTCCTATATTAATACCACAAAAGGTTCTTCTACCACAGTTCTAATTATTAACCCGATCTTCCGATTCATGCGATTAACAATAACATGAAGCACATAAGGTGATCAAATTCATGCACTTAATAAAATAAGTAGGAGAAATAATCCGTAGTTTAAACTTGCATAAAATCATAGAATTGGGTTCATAAATCCCACATAGGGTTCCAAATAAAATCCTAGAAATAAAGGCTTAGCTACTCGTAGTTCTTATGATAAAGAAAATAAAATAAGAAAAACTATGCTTGAGTCTTCGTTGATCTTCGTTCCTCGCGTTTTGTGGTGTATATTTTCGTGCTTATGGTGTAGGGACTTGTTGCTTTTATAGGCTTTTCTTGATAAGGAAGTAGTAGAATCCTAATAGGAATCAATTTCCGCCACTTTCCTCCATCAGGATATGTTCTTCGATTTTCGCTATGTTGGAGTCCGAATTTTGGAATGTTGCATAAATAAGAATTGTAGCACTTGAAATTATCTTTCCAATGCCGCCAAAATCAGCTGATTTGGAGTTCGTATGAGAAAGATATGCTCGAAATTGTGGACAATGCCAAAGCTGTGGCGAGATTCCTTCTTCCAATTCGATTTATTTCCTTATTTGCAACTTTTTCCTTTCTTTTTGATCTTTTTCATTCATGGATACCTAATTCTCGTTTTCACCTATAAAACACAAAATCAATCAATTAAAAGCACAAATATAATTAAATCTAAACAAAAGATCCACGTAAGGTAAACGTATTGAGCGTAAAATTTACACTCAACACACCCCAAACTTGAACTTTTGATTGTCCTCAAGCAAAATCTAATCGTAAGCAAATAACTCAACTACCGCATCTCATCACATAGGTTAATGACCAACTTCACGTTTTCAGAGCTTGTAATTATAATGAAAATTCTTAGGCATTCGCAAGCTCAAAATTCAAAAGCACTTAGTCACTTACCATAGCCAAAAACCACAAATCATGCAATTGCTTCAAGCATCCAATATTTGTAAATTAAAGATAGAAAAAAATTATACTTACATGCATATGTTTGATTCCAAATACTCACCAAATTATTCTACTCTACTAATATCGAACATCAAGCTATTGGGATCATTGGGGTTTTGTGGCTTCCAATTGTTAGGCTCTTTGGTTCGAGGTAGAAAATATGGGTATATGTGGCTATTATTCTTGAATTGAGGTGATTACGCAAAAATTTGAAAGATAGGCGTTTGAAACAATGAATTCACGTCTAAGGACTTTAGTAAACTCGATTCTCCAAAGTTCAAAAATCTCCACTTTTGCTTTTGAGGCAATGGATCGAGCTTTCAAAAATAATTTCAACAACTAGTCATTTCTTCTCCCTTCTAGTCTCTTCTTCTTCTTCTTCTTCTTCTTTTTTCTTTTATAAATATATATAGAAGCCTATATACTTCTTCGTCTTTTTTTTTTTTTTTTTTTTTAAAGAAGAAGAGAAACATTATAATATTTTTCGACCGAACTCCAAGGGGTAATATTTCAAAAATACTCCACTTTTCTACCCTCTACACATTGGCTAAAAATAAAGAACACCTTTTCTCCGAGGCTCAAATCAAGGTTCTACGGATAATTTCGATAAAAATGTCAGCTTGAAAGGCTCAAACGGTTCTAAGAAGGCCCAAATCATATCCCAAATCACTCACTAATCACTACTTCGTATCATAAATTTCCTATGGTGAATTCTAAAACCGAACATAGCATGATCCAGCACAAATTAATTCCAAATTTAAAATACAAAACATTCAACCAAAGCAATGCACAAAGTGTGATTCCTAGCAATAATTCGCTTCTACGTTCCGTTGAATCGAAAGCTAAACAAACATCTAATCCTTATCACACAAAACAAGCAATCTCATCATCAAACATTGATCATCTCTCATCATCATAAATCATCGATGCATTCGACTCAAGCAATTTTTTTCTTTTTTCTTTTTTTTTTTTAAGAAAACAACAAATAAACGAAAACGACTAAAAAGAAAAAGAAAAATAAAAATCCTAGAGCATGCAATCTAAAACATATAAAGCACATAAAAAGTGTTTTTGCACCCCCAAACTTAAAATTTACATTGTCCTCAATGTAATTAAAAAGAAGTTTAAGGATAGAATACACCTTGATTAGTCGAAACGTCCTCCACGTGTTGCACCCCTCCATCTCTTCCTCTTTCAAGCAAACACCTTTTTTTTTTTTTTTTTTTTTTTTTTTTTTTTTTTTTTTTTTTCCAGGGGTGCTCCGGACGGCCGTCCCATATTTTGCACTATTTTTGGGACGACCGTCCCACAAACAGTAAGTTCACAACTCGTCGTAACTTCTCCGGACGACCGTCTGGGGTTTTGGCTTGATTTTCGGACGGCCGTCTAGGCTTTTTGTGTCCGTTTTTCGACCTAAAAATTCAAACATGATGAAATTATTAGATTGCACGCTTATATATATTCTAAGAAAATTGAAAACAACTAAAAATACGAAAAAATATGAGGAAAAAAAAACGATAAATGCTCGGGTTGCCTCCCGAGAAGCGCTAAATTATAAGTCTTCAGCCGCACTTTGCTTCATCAAATTGTTATGTCCAATCCAAAGCATTGTAGATTGCGCATCCATCCATGAGCTTTGTCACTTCTATTGCAACCGATACAGGGATAGGATTGCAATATGTCAAGGTCCACTTTAGCTTGTAATCTTTCTTGGTTGTAATCAATCGGTACGAAGCCAAGATGGGATCTTCATCACCCGCTCCCTCAAATCGGTACACAAAAACCTCAAGTCCTCGTATAACCTCCACTGCAAACACATTCGTCTTCTCATCAACCTCTATTGATGCCTTCAAAGCCACGTCGGGAACAATGATAAGATCCTCAATTTGAATATTTGCACTAACCACAACCATCTCCTTCTTCTCTTGTTCCGAGACATCTTTGGAGTTAAGCTCGATTGCATTCTCATATTCATCATCCTTAAGCGTCTTCGTAATTTCTTTTTTCCTCTCATCGACACTATTTTCTAGGTCTAAAGGATTTTTCTCACTACAAGTTTCAGACGGATTTTCTTTGTTGCAACCATTCTCGATATCGCCAGGAATATTTTTAAGAGACATCTTGGACTTGATCTCTTCCAACATTATTTCCAGTCTTCGGATAGATGCTTGAGTGGATTTCATAAAATCTTCAAGGATGGATTTCCTATAACACTCCTCAATAGTGGGTTCTCGTGGCCTTCCATAATAGGTTTGAAAATCATCAAATTGCGGCTCTCGATGTTGAAAATTGTGGAAATCTTGTCTTGGAATCCTCTGCTCGTACGTGTTGGAGTATGTGTTCCAATAACCTCTGTTGGTATTTTCTATGAAATTATTCGCCTTCGGTGCATACCAACATTGGTTAGTGTAATGATCTCCGCCACATATTGAATAAAATAATGGCATATCACAGGTGTTTTGTAGGTATTCGCCAGACGGAAGCCATTCATTTTCCATTTGAGGTACACAGAAAATATACCCTGACATGTAACCAAAGAGAAAAAAAATATATTAAAAAAAATTAACACGGAAAAAATAAAAATTAATTTGGGTGAATCGTGAAAATTGTTCAAATTTAGAGCTAGAATAAAATAAATAATTAAAATATTCCTCGGCAACGGCGCCAAAAACTTGTTGGTTGGAATACCTACACGCAAGTGCACGTATCGTACAAGTAATAAAGAGGATTTTTAAGTCCAAGTATCGATCCCACAGAGAATATTTAATTATCTAATCCTAGACGCTAAATTCTACCAATTATTATCAAGCCCACCGTACACAGTCGACTATAGAGAGAATTAACTAAATTAAACTAAACTAAAAAGCAAGCAAAAACAAGAAAGCAGTTTAAAACGAAGATTTAATCAGAGAAAACGTGCCTAGGATTTTATTCTTCCCCCTATGTGATTATTACTCACCCAATTCCTTCAATTATGCAAGC
Organism: Erythranthe guttata; assembly: GCF_056151865.1. Taxonomy (NCBI): domain Eukaryota; kingdom Viridiplantae; phylum Streptophyta; class Magnoliopsida; order Lamiales; family Phrymaceae; genus Erythranthe; species Erythranthe guttata. The sequence goes on along the minus strand of NC_142543.1, from coordinate 5,426,292 downwards.
AATTAACCCGGATTATTAACCTGAGATGTTAAAATAATCATAACCCGCTTCCGCGTGTATTACGATTCTAATACTCTAGATTTAATTACTATATTCCTATGCAATTAATTCTAGAACACAACATTAAGCACAAATCTCAATAATGGCTACCTAAGAGATTAACTATATTCCTATGTTAATACCACAAAGGCCTTCTACCACAGTTCTAATTATTAACCCGATCTTCCGATTCATGCGATTAACAATAACATAAAGCACATAAGGTGATCAAATTCATGCACTTAATAAAATAAGTAGGAGAAATAATCCGTAGTTAAAACTTGCATAAAATCATAGAATTGGGTTCATAAATCCCACATAGGGTTCCAAATAAAATCCTAGAAATAAAGACTTAGCTACTCGTAGTTCTTATGATAAAGAAAATAAAATAAATAAATTAAATAAGAAAAACTATGCTTGAGTCTTCGTTGATCTTCGTTCCTCGCGTTTTGTGGTATATATGTTTGTGCTTATGGTGTTGGGACTTGTTGCTTTTATAGGCTTTTCTTGATAAGGAAGTAGTAGAATCCTAATAGGAATCAATTTCCGCCATTTTCCTCCATCAGGATATGTTCTTCGATTTTCGCCATGTTGGAGTCCGAATTTTGGAATGTTGCGTAAATAAGAATTGTAGCACTTGAAATTAGCTTTCCAATGCCGCCAAAATCAGCTGATTTGGAGTTCGTATGAGAGAGATATGCTCGAAATGGTGGACACTGCCAAAGCTGTGGCGAGATTCCTTCTTCCAATTCGATTTATTTCCTTATTTGCAACTTTTTCCTTTCTTTTTGATCTTTTTTCCTTCATGGACACCTAATTCTCGTTTTCACCTATAAAACACAAAATCAATCAATTAAAAGCACAAATATAATTAAATCTAAACAAAAGATCCATGTAAAGTAAACGTATTGAGCGTAAAATTTACACTCAACAATGTGCTTCGAGGGGGAAAAACATGATGAATGACATCAGTTTTCAGATTTTATGTAACTGGCAAGACGGAGATATGATGTTCATCATGAACAACATCATAATTTCAGGAAAAAAAAGTTTGAATGTGACTGGTAAGAGGCAAATACGACGGTCTTCTCTTTACTTTTTTTTTTTTTTAAATAATTCGATTAACAAAGGCTTATTCTTTTTCCTATGTTTTTTCTCGGAATTCGATTTGCAACGAAAAAATTGTAAGCACTTGCTAATGTGCTTTGGCCGATTTTGTTTCAGAACCATGGAGTAGTCCATAGTCTTCGATATGGCTGCAATTTGTTGGAGAAGAAGAATAATTTGCGGAGATATCATTTTCTGAAAGAATTGTGCATTTCATCATCGGTTTGCCACATAAACGTGTGTTTCACGTGGCAAGATCATGTGCGTAATTCCTTTATTTTATATAGATATAGTATTTGTCAATTTTTTGTTGTTATAACATTTTGTTAATTAATTTTTTAATGCGGTAGTTGCTTCGTTTTGCTTTTGGAAAGTAATTGAAATCAATATGTTTTTCTTTTAAATTGAAATGGATTATCATGTTTTCCGTAAAATTTGAAGTATTGTTGTCTGCCTTTTATTTAATGTTTCAATTACATGTTACTATTGCTTTAAAGAAAGACTATACATATCCACATGTTTCAATTATCTCAAGATCCTCAACTGCTACATGTTTCAACTGGATTTTGGCCGAGTGTGCATTATTATCTGGACTCAAGTATATCTAAATGATAAATTAAAGCTTTTAATGTTTTAATATATATAGAGAAAAAAATATGTACATAAATTGCTTTTAGCATATACAGTCTAATATACAATGTTACTTATAATTTTTTGCAGTAATTTATAGCGAAAAGTGAACTGTGTTTATCGTATCTGATTTCAAGGACAATAAAAACAAATGTCACTATATTAACATTTATGCAATGAAAATGTCCAATTTACAATAGGAATTTGGTTCTAAAAATACATTGCATATTATTTAGTGAATTTTTTTGCAATTTCAATTTAATTATTGAATATTATTTAGTGGAAAAAAGAAAGCCTGTCTATGCCTTCAATTGTTCATAATGATAAAAAAAAAAATGCAATCTATAGATAATGGCGAGCCATAATACAAATATACAATAGATAATGGATCCATAGACAAACGAAGATAATATATTTATCGTGTGCATAACGACCAATAGTTTGTCTCGTGCATCGCACAGGGGCAATTACTAGCATCGATCTTAAACAAATATACTAAATGCACATGAAATTATACTATATGCAGACCGGGCAGTGGCCGCTGAAAGAGTCGTAAGCATCGTTCTATATGTTGTGTTCCAATGATTTAAAATATCTAGGCTTTGTTTTGTTTAAATAATTTATGTAAAAATGGAAAAAAAAATATTAGGTAATTTAGTATAATGTGAAATATTAAGCATAATATTTTTAGAGGAAAACTTGGACCAAAGAAAACAAAACTTGAAGTAAAACAGGAAAAATGGATTAAAACTTATCAAAAGTCCTTCATTCTACCTTAATATATAGCACAAAAAAAAGAAGAAACCCACTTTTCCAGAATAAGTTACAGGTTTATTGAGAAAACATTGCCTGGGAAATGAAAATTGAAATTAGCTTTCTCAATAAAACTCGTTTAAAAGTTAAATATTTTATTATTATAATAATATATTTTGGATATATCTATTCTAAATATGGATTCAACACTATTTTCCTACGAGCTGAAGTATTCAGTAGAGTTATCTTTATAAATATGTGTTCGTGCATTGGTTGATTTCTATCTCATTAGATGATGACAATGCATTGTAAATTTGTGTACAAGTACATGACATTGTAAATGTAACATAACATAAATTTTCTCGGCAATTGAACCTTTACACTATTCTCTTTTAATTTTTTTTTTTTTAAGTTTTGCAAATATTTTGCTCAGTCAGTAAAAAAACTATTCATACTTTGGTTTTATTATTATATAGTTATATACTATATACACACTAAAGAGTTTATTCTATAACATGTTATCAGCACGAGCTTTTGCTCTACAAAATTATAGGCAAATATGGAGAACATGGACAAAAGAGAAAATTGCCTACTTGATAGTGCAACTACACACTCAATATTCAATAGTAAAATATATTTCTCGAGTGTGACATTGTGCATGGCACAAGTTAAAACAATAGCGGGTTCCGCAGAGATAATAGACGGCTCCGGGAACGCAACAATTGAATGGTATCACTTTGCATATTGAAAATGCACTGCTATCTGGTAGGTCAAATAAGAAGCTACTAAGTTTTAAGGACGTAAGACGCAATGGATGTCATTTAGAGACACTGGTTGAGATCGTGGAGTGTCTATGCATCATATCATATGTTATGGACAAAATATTTGTTCATAAAACACTCGAAGCAACAACTTCTGAAGTGTATTATTTCCAAATTCGAGCTTTCGAATCCTATGCCACTATGCCATGAAAACTTGTTAATCCTGATATACACGGGTTATTGCATGATCGACTGGGTCAACCAGGAACCACTACGATGCGTATGATTGCACAACATACTAAGGGACATCCATTAAAAGATACAAAGATCTTAATGTCCAAATGAATATTTCTGTGAATCACGTTCACAAGGAAAACTCATTATAAAACCTTCCATTGAAATGTTGGTTATGAATCACCATCGTTTTTACAACGTATTCATGGTGATATTTGTGGACCAATACACCCTGCAACCTGAGAATTTAGATATTTTATGGTTTTGGTAGACGCATCTTGTAGATGGTCTCAAGTATGCTTATTATCTACGCGAAATGTTGTATTTGTGCATTTGTTAGCACAAATTATTAAACTCCGAGCACATTTCCCTGATTATCCCATAAAAAAACATAAGAATGGATGATGCCAGCGAATTTACATCAAAAAGTTTTGATGAGTATTGTGCAGCACTGGGAATAAATGTTGAGCACCTAGTAGCATACATTCACACTCAAAATGGACTGGCGGAATATTTGATTAAATGCGTCTAAATAACTGCTCATACTTTGCTAATGAGATCTAAACTCACTAGTGCAGCATGGGGCCATGCAGTATTGCATGCATCCCCACTAATTAAATTACGCCCCACTGGTTATCATACTCATTCCCCAATGCAATTGGCCTTCGGCTTCTAAACTGATATATCACACCTACGTACATTTGGTTGCGATGTGCAAGTGCCAATTCCTCCTCATTAGAGGATTAAAATGGGTCCCCAACGCCGACTTGGCATATACGTTGAGTTTGATTCACCGTCAATTATAGGTTCTTGGAATCAATGACGGGTGATTTATTTACCGCTAGATTTGTGGATTGTCATTTTGATGAGACATTATTTATACCAGTGTTCTAAATAGCGGTCGTGGCGGTCGATATATCGGCCGCCATATCGGTAGCGGTTATAAACCTTTACGATTTTGTTGAGGCGGTTTGGAATATCATTTTTTTACGGCGAGGCGGTTTGCGGCGGTTTTTTGGCGGGTCAAACCGATTTATCGGTCAACAAATCGGTTTTTTTTTTATTTATTTTTTAATTTAAGTTAAAATGAAAATATGTTTTGTTTTTCTGTTTTTCTCCAATTCTTTCAACTTCCAAAATCAAACCAAGTACTACCCCGCAATTTGTAACTGGCAAGAAAGAAGAACTGGACGATAACCCAAAACATGAGTTTATGCTTTGTTGTGTTTATATTAATTGTTGATGCGAAAGACTTGGGTAGTATTTGTATTTCGTAAGAATCTTTTATTATATTATGATCTTATTATTTTTAATATTGAGTAATTAGAATTGTATAATAACATATGAATAATAGGATAGAATTATGTTTAAATATTCTTTTATATATATTTTGAGTATTTACAAATAATATTTAAAAATATATTACATTAAATTTAAAAACCGATTTGCGATAAATCACCGCCGCGCCGATTTATCGTGTGGCGGTCCCTAACCGCCACAAACCCGATAACCGCCTTTTAGAACCTTGATTTATACCAAGGTTGTAAAAAGCGGTAATCGGGTCCGAGTCGGTCAGGCACCGACTCACGATTAATCGGTGCGGCGGTGATTAATCGGTGATAAATCGGTTTTTAAAATTTAATATAATATATTTCTAAATATTATTTATAAATACTCCAAACATAAATAAAAAGATATTTCAACATCGTTATATCTCCATTATGTATATATCCTAATAACATAATAAAATTTTAATAATCATAAGATCATAATACATAAATATCCTTATAAAATATAAATAAGAAAACAATTTTTTTGAATTTACATTTATTCTTGAACATTCCTCGCATACATCATTAATTCTTTAACAATAACAATTAACATAAACAAAATAAGGCATAAACTAATATTTTCTTTTATTAAAATCCAACTTTT